>NW_015387393.1:129581-224913 GCF_001527695.2 Protobothrops mucrosquamatus
TATATATATATATATAATTGGTTTTTAACTATAACAATCTCCAGTGCCTGGTGTACAGCAGGTTGTCTTGGTTTATATTTTAACAAGAAAAAAGGACAATAATAATTAATAATGATTAAGTTTGATAATTCCATAATTAGTATATTAATTAATGGTATATTTCTTTGATCTTTCCTTCTCCCATTTATATTCTCCTTCTTCAACCTTAACCAAAATATAATTCTTAATATTTTCAATATATAAATGTTTAGATATATGCATTTTTATATTTATACAGATAGTAATAATCTCTGTGTATGACTTTTTTTAGCTTATATTATTCTTATAATCATCATCTCATTAGTTCAGCATGCATCCTATTTTCGTAATTTTTGTTTACACTTAATTTTCCTTATATTCAATCCAACTCTTATCAGTTTTAATTTCTTCATATGTTAGTTATCTAACTGTCCAAATTTTCCCATTTAAGTACATCATCCCATTATAAAAATACTATACTTTTTTATCTATATCATAGTATCTAGATATAACATCCTTTTTAATCATTTTATATTTCACTTATATTAATAAAAGTTACATATCAACCTGCTATACTGTACATTTCATATATTATGGAACATACTATATTACTTAAATCTCTTATCCCTCTTGTTATAGGGCCCCTTTATGTTCAAAGTTCTCTATTCTTTGAGCCATATTCAAACACATGTTTGTTCACATAATAGTCCATCTGGTAGGGCAAGTCAAATCTCTTGTATCTGTCTCTGGTCTTCTTCTTTTGCCGAGTAGTTTTCCAAGTTGATATAATCTGCTTACCCGGCATTCCTGTGTTTTTACAAATGTTGTTGGGAATACAAAAGATGAAGTAAGTAAGATGAATACTTTCTGTCTCCCAAACATTGTTGGTTCTGCTGGTAATTCTATAGTCCATTCCATTTTTCTTCTTCTATCAGAACCTTGTAGATTTTTTCCTGTTTGTGTTAAATTGTAATTCTTTTCATTTATTATTTCATCAATTTGATCATATTCTTCTAATTTGTAGTGTGTTATCTAATTTATTTGTTCATTAATTGTTATTTCCTGGGTGTTTTTTAATTGCATATTTGGATTGGAAATATGCTTATTTAAATCATCAAAGTTGTTTCTAATTTCCTCATGGTTTGAGTCTATTGTCATTTGTATTTGTCCTAACATTACATATATTTCCTCCTGGAAAGTATTTATCTTGCCTTGAAGTATTACTTCTGGAGGCTCTTGATTTTCCAGGCAAAGTCCTTTAGGAGAAAATATTGAATGTGGCGTCCTGTCATTTTTTGATACGTATGTGATATCCATGTTGTCTCCCCCCTTCAAATAATTTATCAGTCAGTCAAAATTACAGTTCAGTGTGTTAAGCCACTTTAAATCCTTCCTGTAGATTCTCCTCTAAAAGATTAGCCAAAAACCAAGGTTTTTCTTTTCCATAAACAGTTCTTGGATTTAAGCAACAGTCCAGGTGGTGGTTTTTTTCAGACACTTTTTAATCTTATAGCTGGCTCTTCCTTTGTTCCCAGCTGTCTTCAAGGTTATTTGCAGTTCAAAGGAACAGCTTTTTCTTTATTTCTAGGCATTGTGCCAATTTCTGAGTCCTTATTGTTAGTATTCTATGCTCTGATTCTCCACTAGATGTCAGCAGTTATTTCTTTTTTCATTTTTTTTTCAATCAAAAAGTTATTTTTGTTATATATTTTTATAATTCCATCAAAAACTCTTTAGGGTATAATCTTGACAGTTTCTTAGTTTCTAGATTTATCCAGACTGTAGTATTTTAAATCAAATTTTAGTATATCTCTTTCCTCCTTAATATTAGTTCACCGCTTCCGTCTAAGAGGGAATGGGGATATAGTCCCCTACCTTCACTTCCAGAAGTTTTCTTGCTTGGGGATCTTTCTCAAGGATTCAATTAGTAGATAGAAGAAAGAAGATCAGTACTCTCACCAATTCCAAGCACGCTGTTCACCGATGTTCATGTTCGTGCTCTGGGAGTTTGGCTGCAAGTAGCTTGGGCTAGATGCTGATCTCATGCTACCCTTTCTCCTGTCAGGTTCGGAGGGCTTCCCCTGGATCAAATGAAGTGACCGCCATCGTTTCATGATCAACGGGGCGCCCCTCCTTCACAGTCACCTCTTTGGGTGACTTAGGACCCATCTACGGTCCCTCTGGCAGGATGAAACTAGCCGTGGGGAGCGGAGGTCCACTCTCGCATGGCCATGCATTATTGGCACAAAACCAGAAGTCCAAAGCTTGCTAGGAAGTTTTAAATGAGCATCTAATGAAATTGATTTGTCTTCCAATTTTCCTTATCAAGTAAGAAGAAAATAAAAAAGACTTTGTGTGTGGGGAGCACAGCTTTTGGTGATAAGAAGTCCTATTATCTGTGGTTTGCACATTAAAGGAGTTCATGTTCTCTATCTTGAACACTTCACTGCAAAGTGTGCTGTGCATCTGATCAACCCATTCCTTACTTACCACTCATGCTTCTTCCAGTTTCTTAATTGTTTCCATAAAAGTAGCCTACAAAAACATACGGGAATAATTTGTTACTTAGATGAAAGGTAAGAAAGATAAACTCATGTTTTCTCCATTCTTTTTCTTTTTGTCTAGTACCCAGCTGCCTTAATGAATTTGGGAGCGATTCTTCATCTTAATGGCAAACTTTTGGAAGCTGAATCAAACTATCTTCATGCCCTTCGGTTTAAACCAGACGATGTCATCACACAATCAAATCTTCGCAAACTCTGGAATATTATGGAAAAACAAGGCTTAAGAACAACCAAAACATAATGCAGGGTTTTTAAAAAATGTTGTTGTTGCTGTTTGCAAAGAGTTTAGAAAACAATTAAAATCCAGACTAACTTTTGGAGTACTGTTTGTTGAGTGCTCTTGCTAACTAAGCTGTAATTGTCAAAGGTAATTGCTGCTAGGAGAACCTACAGGGCTGCATTTTGAGGTTTCTAATTGAAAATGAGAAAGGAGCAGAATCTTTTTGATAAGTTTCATGAAGGACTTAATAATTATTGCCCAAACCCAGAAAATTAAAAAAGAAAACCTGAAACTGGAGCACCTGAAAGGGACCCACTTTAGCATATTCACTAGGGCATATTAGTCATTCTCACTTTGGTCATTTTTATGTGGTTTCTGATAGAAAAGTCATGTTGGCCTATAGAGCATCCTTCCAGTCAAACTAAGAATTTAGGAGAGGATAAAGAGTGGCTTAAATTATTATCTTAGCTGTAATTCATTAAATGTATACTAAAACTAAGTGTGTTTGCTATTTGTCTTGATATTGTATAAATCCACAGACCTGCCTTCTGAGCTACTTCACATACTAGTTCAACTATTTGGCAAAAAAAATTGAAAGTTGTGGTTTCATGTCTAATCTTCACTGGCAAATGCATATTGTCAACCTGTTTGGTTGGTTGGCTGGCTGGCTGTAAATTATCCTCTGAATGTGTAAGAAGCAAGCAACAATGAAGGAGACTTGGAATCTAGAATTAACCATATACAATAGTACAATAGTAATGAAGAATTAAGGCAAGCTCTTTGTCATCTTCTTGTAATCTATTATGCTCCAGAGCCTGAATAGTCAATTACTTTTAAAAGTACAGCAGGTTGCTGAACCCATACTGTACAGTAAATGCTTCTATCTTTCCTTTGCCCTTGTAGAAAATGGGAGTAATCTGTGTTTTAAAACAGAACCTATCCACTGGGTAGGAGAACTGAACCTTGCTCACAACTTCAACTTTGTTATGCTTTGTTCCTTTAGCCAGCTTGCCTTACTTTCAAGATCAGATCAGAGTTAAGCTGGAGAGCCATGTCCATAGTAATGAAATATAAAGTATGGATTTAGGTTTGTTCTTTTCAACAATACATATTTTATTAAAAAGAAATCCATTTGTATACAAACATTTTAAATATGAACTGGGTAGACATATGAAGAAGAAACATGCATTTTCTGCCTTTTAGTACATTGAAAGCAAAGGATAGAACAGTGTAGATGAACATGTTACTAATATTGTTTTTGAAAATATGCAAACACTTGTAGCATGGTTGCATCTGTACATGCTGTAGATTGCATCTGTAGATTGATTACATGATGCATCAAGCACACATAAAGCTAACTACTATCTCCATTAAACTGATACCCAGGTTGCCAGTTTATGTAAATAACTTTCCAAGTAAGTTGTCATTGGATTAACAACAAATTTGTAGGCATGCATTTGGTGAATGCATTTTTTGAAATGTTAGCAGCAGGATTTACCGTTTGTGAAAAATAAACTATTGTGCTATTTGCAAGAAACTGAAAGAGTTTAATATTTAAAAAAAATAGTGAATCCACAAAGTGTTAGACCAAAAGGAATTATGTGACTGACAATAGTTTTTTGCATTTATTATGTTTGCATTTATTTAACTTTATTTATAGATGAAAAGAAAAATGTGTGTAGATTCTAACCCAATTCTGCATTCTTTTCTTAGGTTTAATATTTCAGCTTATTTAGCCTAATTTTTATGATTTGCATAATAGCATTATTTAAAAACTAGACCATTTACCAAATCTTTTTATTAACTAAACAAATTACACTGTAATTTCAAAATGGCATATATCCCCAACAGTCATTTTTAAATCAGTTTGACTGGCACCAAAGAGCTACTGTAGACATATCCAAGCGCTTGCTATTGGCTGACTTAATTTTTCATCTATGAAATATATATCTAATTCTAAATTCATACTTAAAACCACTTCAAATTAAAATGGGAAGAATGGATGATTGTTTCAGAAATAGAGAGCTAGTTCTGTGATCCTTTGCATCCTGGCACTATATCCTGCAGTATCCATAGATTGAAGGTTAGGTGTCTCTAAGAATCCTCCCTATATTAAAAAAAAGTGTTTGTATTGAATATCATTCTATTGTTATTACTTTGGAAGTGATGCATTGTTGAAGGTTTTTATTTGCCAACTGCAGCAAATAGTCATTAGCTAGGATTCCACAACTGTTGCCAGTCTTCTGGTTGCTTTTTATGGTGTGCTTTTAAATGTTTAAAGAATGTATTGGTGTTTAGAAGGAAACAGGAACACATTTATTCTGTGCATTTTAGTCACCCCAACTTTCTATGTAGACTTATTAAGGAACAATGGGCTGTTTTCTCAGCATAACCACAATTTATGTCATCCTTGGTGATACTCTGAGCTTGCTTGGTTTTCCATTAGGAGTACCATTATTAGAAAAATTTTATTATTAGGCACCATCTTTTAATTTCTGTTTTCTTACATTAGCCAATTTTATTTTAGAGCTTTGTGCAGATGAGTGACCTTTCAATTTTTTCCTTTCAAGTGCAGTTCCAGAAACGGTTTTATGGGATAGAAAAAACTAAAATGTTAACCAATGAAATTCAGTGTTCTTACTGTTATGCATTCAGATATGGATAAAAGGCAATGTTAGCTACTGTCTATTTAACTGAACAATGTACTGTTGCATCATTTTCTCAAAATTGTAAAACCAAATGCTGTATTAATGATGAAGATTGAATTTTTAGCATCATCCTATGCATGTATACTCAAGAGTAAATCCAATTAAATTCAGTGGGTCGAACTCCATGGAATTGTGTATAGGATAGCAATTTAACTGTATTAATATGACATTCTGAAATGTTAAACTTCAGCATTGGATGCAAGGTCAACTTCCTAGTTGTAACATTTCACTTTTTATTATACTGTCTCCTTTTTTGTGTTCTTTATTCATAATTACATTTCTTATACACTAGATATCCATGAAGTTGTACAGAAGTTTTGCTTGTCTCAAACCGGACAATAACAAATTGTTAAAATCTTGTTTTTCCATTCATTTTCAGTATAGGGTTAGGCTTTATATCTCTCAGTTTTCAAATAAGTTTAAAATTATTGTCTCTGCTCAGGGATTTGTGGTGGATATTGCAGACAGTGCTTAAAAATAAGAGCACAAATTTACTAAATTAAATTTTTATTTTTTGAGAAAGCATATTTGTATAAATTATCAAGATTTGTAGGGTTTCCTTTTTGTAGAAATAATTGTTTATGTGCCAGATAAGAAAATCCACTTTGTTTTCAATAATAAATGATTGATAACAAATACACCGAATTCACTGTCATCCGTTATTATCAGCACTTAATTAATTTTTATTGAATATACTATATATTAAGTATCATAATAAGAAAGTAATAGCATGTTTATTTTTATTGAAAATGGCTGAACTGACTGTACTATATTAAACCACAATTTAGTTTCTTTGATTTTACTTTATAATGATGTCTGAACCCTCATAATCTATATTCTGTAATTTAGAATTATGGGTGAATTAAGGCATATGACAAATCATGGTTCAAACAAAACATGATTTATGAACGCTGTTATACACTAGCAATTGTGTATAGCAATATTTCTCTGAATATTCCAGAATCTCAAGGTACTCTCTAGTGCTCTTACATGTTCCTCACTGTTTCCTGAAAGAGATTGACGATTTGTCCCTTATTACACTTCAGGGGGGAAAACCCTGAATAATAGGGATGTACTTGTTCACAAGATTCTGGACAGACTTAGATTCAGTGTTTCAGAAAACAGACAAGTCTAATTATGCACTCTATGATTTAATTCAGTGTCAAAGTGGTAAAAGAAATATGTTTTCTATTGATTAGGATGAGGTAATCCAATGGATATAATTTATTTTTTAATCGAGCAAGAAGATCCTGGATATCATTGATGATATAGCTGGTATGAGAGACCCTTATTCAGTTTGGAATGTAATGAAAATATCCCATCCCCCAGATTTAGCCCTTATCTTTCATTTACAATTTTGAAAGAAGGAAAAATGAAGATTCTACCAACACATTCTAACTTAACAGCTGGACCTCAGCTAAAGAATATGATGATTGGTTTCAGTGTTAACTCTTGCTCTATGAGATGCCCAGGAAAAAGTTTTTTGTTGTTGTTGTGTTGTGTTTTTTCATGTAGATGTGAAATGAGAAACTTGTCTCTGGACTACTGTCTTTTTTGTTTTTGATCTTTTGGAATATAATTGATAAAAATGAGTACAATAATATCTGAAGGGATTTGCTACATGCCTCTTAGAATTTCATTATGACAATATATCTGAAATAAATTTACAACACAAGCAAAGACAAAAATAAAACAGTTTTACTAAATAGATACCCATTCAAAGTGGTCAAAGAATGAGTTGCTAGGTATAATTACATGCCAGGATAATTAAATCTGATAATAAAAATAGGTTTTTATTTTGCAATGCAAAATAGAATTTCTTTTTTTAAATTTTGCTTCATACTATCACTTATCATTCTTTATGTTTATGGTTAAAATATTAAAATACAAAGAAAGTAGAAATATGATACAAAAAGGGAGACTTTTACATTTGAATTAAAAAAAACAGAAAAAAAAAGAAAAACACCTTTTTAGTAATATGTCCCTCCTTTCCTTCTGTTTACATTTTCAGCACTGAGCCACAGTTTAGATACTTGAACATTGCATCAAACATCAGTAATTGTTAGTTTCCTTATGAGTCTTAAAAATCAAATTTCAGATGTCTAAACCTGCCTTGCTCTGTGACATATTGTATACAAGGGAGCCATTTCTACTTGAATTGTTAAACGTCTATAATGGATATATACTGTCAGTTTTGCTGTTGCAGCATAGTATCCAATTTTAGTCACCCATCTGCTAGTGTGGGCATGGTTTCTCATTTTAGTATCATGTACAAAATGAACCGACTACCTCCCTCTATTGTACTATCTTTTGGGCTGTATTTTATTCTAGTGCAAAGCCAAAAATCATAAAACATTTTGAAGTAATAAGTCCTGGTAAAGCTACATCACACAAAGGTTGTTCTTGATAGCAGTACTACTGTAATTCTAGTGTGTTTTGAGGGGAGCTTTCTTTGGGAAGATCATGCCTGACTCTAATAACAATTGATCATGTTAAATTGCTAGTAGAACTGAGCTGTTAATGAATCAGAATCATTCATGCCAGACCAATAAAACCAATTAAATTGAAGGAAAAAAATGAAAAGCGCTCATCAGCATTCTTGAGAGAATAATCAAGTCTGCCCTTCAAAAATATTCATCTCATGACTGGGGTACTACATGGCAGGCATAACAATCAGAATTTTTTGTGATATTACAAATGGCTATCTTTTCCCAGGCAACTGTCATAATTGATCAAGCATCTCATCATTAGCCAGCCAGCCAGGATATTGTGATAGTTGTCTAAAAAGAAACTATATGCAACTTTGCAGGAAGCAATACAGTACAAGGTCAGATATTCTACCAGGGCATTTCAGAAATATAATACTATATTTTGCCATAATAGGAATATCCAAGACAGTCCCCAGAGAATGCAAATATTTTTTAGTAAAGATAAGCCAAATTCAGAATAAATTTAATGCAAATAATAAATTTCCTGTTTAGCTTATAGACCTCCACAAAAAAGCCCCAAAGTATGAACCATGTTTAAAATGTATACCTACACACTCCAAAATCATTAAGAGTCACTCGTATATAAATAAAACAAGTTCCCATGTTTGTGACAGCAGAAGAAAAAGATTTAAAGGTATATAGTTTGTCATAGCAAATCCATGGACTGAGTGATTACTACTCCTTTCCACCAGAGGTGATTCTTGCCTTAGAATAATAATGGTTCAGGAATTCTTGATTCATTCCCTAATGGCTATGATTATGCTGGGCATAATTCTATCATGTTGTACTTGCTGGGAGGAGGAGAAGGAGGAGGAGGAGGAGGAGGAGGAGGAGGAGACGGATACTAGGAAGAACAAATTAGCAAGTTCTGTGTGATAAATTCTGGGTTTCCTTTAGTAGTTTAGCATTCATTAAATAAGGGTCCAAAGTCTCTTTTATCTTCCAGATGTGTTCAGTTACAACTTCCATAATTCAGTTGCTTATTGTTGATCCTGAGAGAAAATTTTGGAGATTGCAATCCAGTGCATTTGAAGAACTTCAAATGAAAGGTGACTACAGTCCTTGGAACTCCCTGAACTTGATTGTTTGCTTGCAGGTATTTCATCAGTTAACTAGGTAACATCAACAGTGCTTGTGAGTGTAGGGTTTGCTCTACATCTCCAACAGCCAAAACAAACAACTCAGAATTAATATCAGACAAATAGTCAATCAGAAAGCAAGGAACTACCAAAGAGATATACTGTCAAGCAGACAATCAAAAAGAAAGCAATAATCAAGAACCAACAAGGAGAAAATCCATAATCTGTCTCTGTCTCTGTCTCTCTCTGTCTCTGTAACTCTCTGTCTCTCTCTCTCTCTGTCTCTCTCTCTCTGTCTCTGTCTCTCTGTCTCTCTGTCTCTCTGTCTCTCTCTCTCTCTCTCTCTCTCTCTCTCTCTCTCTGTGTGTGTGTGTGTGTGTGTGTGTTAATACATGTATTTTATCTATTTTGTCTTTGCTGAATCTTCCTATTTTAAGAATTTAGGATACAATCTCATTCTATTTTAAATGACAAATTGGGAATTATATAGTAAGATGCATAGGGCAGATCCCCCCCCCACTCATAGATAACCTCTGAAGATGAAAGAGGAGAGCCTATCTCATAAGCATCCCAATTGTTAGTATGGTAATAATGAAGGTTCATTTTTGATGCTCCAACCACATTAATATAAAAAATAGGACGAGCAGGGAGAAAACACATTGTTTTGGAACTGTTGAGTCAAAGTTTCAGTTTCCTGGAAAATTAAAACATGCTTGCAACTATTCAAAGAGGGAAGAAATCTAATGAAATATAAGTAGAAAAGGAAAAAAATGGAGAAATGCTCTCCTCCTATCCTATCAGCCCAGCAAGGTTTAGTTTGGGTTACAACTCCACAGATTGTCCTAGACATTTGTAATGTGGTACTACCTCTCCTAAACTCAGTGGGTTATTGTTCTCACTATATATTTTATAGCTTTTACTTTCATATGCAGACATTCAAATGTATTCAAAATTATTTTGCATAGTTTCTCAGGAGAGAAACATTTTCTTTCAAGGGCAACTCAATTAATGTGGAATTGTAGCATTGTGTATAATAATCTTGGGGCTAAATAAGTTCTTTTTCCAAACTTTGATGATGACGATGATGATGACAATTTTAAAATGTAGTGCATTTTATTACATTGGTATGGTTCTAGTTGAAGTATGAAATTTCCAGAATACAAGGAAATTAATACAAGGCAATCTATTGTCTCTTTCTTTAATGGAAAACCATTTTTTCATTTTTCTGGTTTTTGTTCTCTTTATGAAAACATAACTCTAGCAAATAGCAATGCATATTTTTTTCAGATGAAGAAATCCGAGTTTCCTTTTAGTGCTTTTACTATATGTTCTGTATTAAGTGACAGGGAACTTATGATGCCAGAAAGACTACAATCTAGAGTCTGAGATGCATAACAAAGCTTGCAAATATCTGGGGTGGGGTGGGTAGGAAATAAGTGCAACATTTAAATTTTCCTGTTATTTAATTCATTATTTAATATATCTCTGCCCATAATTCAATGCTTGTTCTTTTAGCATGAAACAGACTAGTAATGATGTTATATAGATCATCAGATGAATGGATAAATGGATAGATAGATAATGTTACATAGAGCACATGCATCCACAAGGATGTTCCAGGTTCTTTCTTTTGCACTGCATTTTATGGGATTTAGGAAGTGTTTCTTTTCTATAGTTGCCGCTGCTTTCTGGAACAATCTGTCCCCCTCTCTGATATAAAACAGTGCACCTTTCCTTGCCTTTAGGAAAGCCCTTAAGACCTGGTATTTCCCACAGACAGTAGGGATTGTTGAGTTGGTGTGTCCCCCCATGACTGTTTTGTTATGTGCTTGGGCACCGTTTTATTATATTGCCTATTATTAGTTTTCTTCCTCATTTTTTCCTTTTAGATTTATTGTAGGTTTATGTTGTATGCCTCCCAGAGTCAGAGTGTCTGAGCTGGGCATTCTTATAAATCTTTAAATAAATAAATCAGAAGAAAGCACTCAGAAGTCAGATGAATTAGCTAAATGCAAGAACAATTCTTCCTCATTCTGAATTGGATATTAGATCATTCTTTGTGAATTATTAACTGGTGTCCAGAAATGACCATTTTGGGTTTATTCTAGGGTGTTGTGTACTTACATAAATAAGACACAATGGCTAAGCTTGAACTTATAAGATGGGAGGGCTCCAGGAATGAACATGAATCAGTCAGAAAAGACAACAATACAAATACAATACAAAGATCTTAATATGTAGACTACCCTATTGGACTAGGGAAATGCAATTTTTATTAAATTAACAGTTGTAACATTACTCAGAATAATAGAGTTGCCTCCAGCTATTAATTATGGGTGTCACCAAAGGTAGTAAGAATTAATTTTGCCAGTTTGCATACTATTGCCCTTGACATGATAACAAATGGTAAGCTATTTGCTATTCTACATGTAGCAACTGCAGAATTTCTAGGTTCAGATTGTTTTAGGATAAATTTCTATTATGAATCTATAAAAAAATATATTAATGATTAGTGGAAATGACTAAAATTCAACTAAAATATATCTTGTATACAAGAAAAATATTAAACAATATACAAAGGATCAAGCAGTATCACATTATTATTAAATACATTCAGATTATGCTTAGCATATTTAATCAATATGACGTTGATCAGCCATCAATCTTACTTTCATTATTATGCTATACTACTGAAGTCTGTAGATTCCTCTACAATTAACCTATTTTAACCTTTAATCTTATTTCTAATATCACATCATGTAATCTTAGCATGAATAGTAATCATTAGTTTTGAAAGAGGATTGCCTCTTAAACTCTGACAATTCATTAACATCATACAGATTCCAAATGCAATTCTAGTAATCTACAATTGGCAATAATTTAGGGCTTTATAAGAGTGTTTTGTTTTGGCTTCCGGTTCCGGATCACAGTTCCAGCGGATGTGCGAAGAGACCGCTCTCCCCGCCGTCCGGTTTTCCTTCTTCGGGAGACCCTGGAAAGGGTCGAAAGTCACCCTGGAGGGGCGACCACCGTTGGGGAGGACCCTTGCTAGATCACGGAGGGGCGGCAGCCTCTCTGTTTGATCCGAGGCAGCTCCTCAGGACCGAAGAAGAAAAGAGCGGTCATTAATATGGCCGCTCATTAAGTCGCACCAGCCGAAAGCCCAAAGCACTACCAAGCATGATGAAAGCAACTGGAGGAGTTGGGTGAGACTATATTTTACCTTTTCTCTTTCCCAACTATTTTCCTGTAAAAGCCCTTGGAAATACCCTTTCCCCCCAGCTTAACTCTGCGGCTTTTGCCTACTCCGGGAATATAAAGCTAAGGGGAAAAAAAAGGACAACAAAACTAAATGACCACATACCTGGATTTGTAATCTCTGGATACCTGGGCTCCCTAAAAGTTCTGCATTTCTAAAAAAACTTATTGTTTTATTTCTTTGCTAAGCTGGGGGGAAAAAAGGAATATTTCTTTTTTCCTTCTCTGAACCAGATAAAAGGTCCATTCTGTATGTTACTGGGGACATCTTGTGGCAAAATTTGGTACAGAGAGTGAATTTTTTTTTTCTGATTGGGAGACTTCTGAGACTAAGATTTGTCCTTGACATTAACAAAAAGATAAGAACTTGAAACAGCTGGGTGGTGAAAATAACTCTTTATAGTGGAGGTGGACAGTTATTGACTTTTATTAAAAATAGCCTCCACTAAAGGACTATTTGTAAACATTACAGAAATGGAGGAACACCAGCCACAGCTTATACTTGAAAAATCTTAGAGGCTACTAAGCTAACGAATTCTATAATGAAAGATATACGCACCATCTTAAAGCTACAAAACGCAGCTTTAACTACAATAGATGAACCTACAACCCAAAAAGCAACAGAAGAAGAAGGAATTAATAACAAAGTGGATTTTAAAGAATGTCAGCTACAATTTACTCAGAACTCCGACACCCAAACTTTGACCTCATTTAAAGACTCTACAACTACAACAGCAAGAGAAACTGAAGAAAGCAATACTAAGACGGAACTTGCAGAGGGCTTATATACACAATATACTGAGAATCTAGACAATCCAGATGATCCAAAAACAACTATAACACTGAACATGACTTTTCATCTAAATCAGCTGAAACCAGAAGAAGAAGAAGACCAGCCTGAACACATGACAAATATATTAAGTCAAATATGGAGACTTAAACTATTTGGCCAACAATCTAACGATTGTAAAGGGACTAGCTTCCTTGATAGGCTGATGATTGGATGGTCTCCCTTGATTCAAATGATATATGCAGGAATGAAGGGAGATCCACCCGAGGATCTAAAAGCTCTTTTATGGAAGCTGGTTTGGCACAAAAGGAAGGCCAGAGTTAGACTTGAAAAATGGTTTTCTTTGTGTGACATTTAATGGAAGAGCTTTAAATCTCACATAATGGGATAAGGAGATTTTAAAAGACATTATTTGATTTAGTATTCAGGATTTATATCTATAAGGGAAACAAATTAGTTACTAAAATAATAGTTTTGAATTATAAAATAGAAGATGGATTTAGAGGGTAAAGATTATTTTATGAGTAAGAATTATATTAGAATGAGAAGCAGAATATGATTGTGAAATAAACTAAGAACTTATTTGAATAAATAGTAAGTGTATTTTAGACATGATAATTATTTTGTAATGAACTAAGGGAACCGTGGGTTATCCGAAACGTAAATACTATGGACATTAAGCCAACTGGAATATTGTAATTGAAATCAGATAAAAGTTTAAAACAGGATCTGGAGACATATATGTTAAAAGTTGTTGATAAATGTTTTAAATGATTGAGTTATAACTAGCAATGTATTAATTTGAATTTGGTATAACAATTAAGGGAAACAGAGAGGAAATTTTTGATGATGTAAACTGACATATGTACGGATAAGCATGTTATTGGACTATGTATTACCCAACCACCATGTTGCTTCCTTAATACCCAAAGATTTGTAAAAATGGAAAATTAATAAAACTTGTTTTTTTAAAAAAGAGTGTTTTGTTTCATGTTTGATTACTATAAACACTTAGTATTGCCAATCTCTCTTTAATTCAAACTTGATACTTTTAATGGGTCAAGGGGATAAAATTGACTTTCTCAAATATTTTTCATCTGTTTGGAAGCTCACATTTGTTGGCACTGTCATCAAGTGATTCTGTTGATTTGACTTGTCTGAAATCATTACTCCATTTTGATATATTTTAGAATAGCCTGAATATTTAATTTGCTCGGTGTTTCTCAGTGAAACAAGAAATAATTGAGAGTCAAGAAGCTAAGTGAGGTTGGTTGTAGTTAGTATATGGAAGATTACCAGGAAATTCCAGGTTTATAGGTTAGATAGTGAAATTGCAAATTATTTCAGAAGAAGGACTTGGCAAACTACTTCTCTAGGGTAAACTAGAAAACTCTGTGGATGTGTCAATGATGTCCACCCAAAAATGAGCTCCATTTGAAGCAGATACTTTATCAAAAAGTATTTTATTTATTTATAACAATGAGAAAAAATGCAAATATATTTCTACCAGAAATACAGGCATAAAAAGATTAATTAAATTGCAGCAATTGGATGATCCAGCATATTGTGTTATACTCATTAGGCAGATTTAAAATAAACAACTGATTACAGAAAAATCAACTTCAACTCTACAATATTCCAAAATCCTCCTATTAAACAGTAGATTATAGATTAAAGATCTGAATATTTGATTCATATTTCAATCACTT
Source organism: Protobothrops mucrosquamatus (assembly GCF_001527695.2). Classification (NCBI taxonomy): domain Eukaryota; kingdom Metazoa; phylum Chordata; class Lepidosauria; order Squamata; family Viperidae; genus Protobothrops; species Protobothrops mucrosquamatus. The sequence continues at coordinate 144,417 of NW_015387393.1, forward strand.
TCATTAAAGAGGTTCAACCAATGGCTGTGCTATGCACACATTCAGTAGCAGCATATGCTCTGCCCATCTGCTAGGTCATGGCATTGTGTTGTACACCAGGGCTTTTCAACCTTTTCACCCATTGTACCACTTTTAGGATATGGCAATATCCGAGTACCACCAGTCTTCTAGCAAGGTCTCAAAAACTTTATGACCCCCCCCAAAAGGAAAAAAGTGATAAAGTATAGGTAGTCCTCGACTTACAACAGTTCGCTTAGTGACTGTTTGAAGTTACAATGGCACTGAAAAAAGTGCCCCCCAAGGCTCAGCCGAGCAAGACACCTGCCTGCCCACCCAGCGGCGCTCTTCCTCCTGTCCGAGGTTTTCATTGTTGTGAGCTGCCAATCCTCTGTTGAGGATTGGCAGTGGGGGTGGGGTGGGGGGTGTTTGGTTTTTATTCCCCCCGTCTGCTGGGTGGCTGCAGCAGGTTTTGGTCATTTCACATGACCCTGGGACACTGTGACCGTCATAAATATGAATCAGTTGCCAAGCATCTGAATGTAAATCACAAGACCCTGGAGAGGCTGCAACATTTCAGCTGATCGGCACTTCTCCTTGGCTCAGCAGAAGCGCCAGGATCAGCGCTGAGCTCCAGCTGGAGCCTGGCGCTGATCCTGGCGCTTCCACTGAGCCCTGACAGCCCTGCAGCTCCAGCCATCTCTCGCTCATGCTTGTGCGGTGCTGCCACAGGTTCAGCTCATTCCCCTCCCCCTCTACCATTTTTCTAGGATGGTTGCGTACCACCTGCCAGGTGCCAATGTAGGGTGGTATCCGTACCACTGGTTGAAAAGCCCTGTTGTACACAACACAATTCTAATTTTGCAGTTTTTGTAACCAGAAAAATGGCATATCGTGATGATTTCCTTTTCAAAAGACATATGAAAAGACTGTAATGCCCAACATTAAATGAAATACTGTATAGGTTAGAACATGTTTTATTTTCAAGATAGACTGCATCCACCTGCAGTCATCAGCCAGCTGAGATTTCCCCTTTCAATCCTGTTTCCATTAGATTGAGGAAATGCAAATGGGTAGAGATTTCCTCTGAATTGGTGCCATCCTCCAATTCATCAATGAAAATACCTTGAGACTGTTATGCAGATTTTGGATTCATGTTTCTGCAGTTTATTACTTTGCCATCCATCTTACTTGATAAAAAGACATATTTGTTTTGTTATGTGTATTGACTAGGCAGTATATTGTATGAAACTGTATATCAATACAACAAAACAACAAAAATATTTATTTTTGGTCTCTTGAAAAAAAATGACTCAAGACAGTTTACAATATAATATTATTAAATGAATGAGTACATTGAAAACAGGTGCAAAGAATAAAAATTACATCAATGTCAATAGTTATGGTGCCAAGACTTGTTGAACTAGTATTATCTTTACTGCCTTTCTAAAGGCAAGAACCTCAGATCTTGTATTAACTCTGTATAGCAACTATTCCCTAAAAGAGGGGCTAAAAATCCCCATAGTTCTTCCCAGCAATTCTTCTAACTTTCCAAGAAACAGGAACATGATGCATTTTGGGGGGAGCAATTAGCACATCCAGAATGAAATCTGAGCAGGCAATAAGCCAAATAATTTCCCAACAACTTCTTGTTGGTATGATCCAGTCTATAGTTCTTTTACCTTTTATTTTTTTGTCTCATCTCATCTTTACCTCCAGTGTGCTTACATAATGGCCTGAGGTAGGGATATGTAGCTGGGTATCATCAGCAATTTATGATACTATTCTCGGTTTGGCAGATTTCTCTACTGGCAGCTTCAAGTTACAAAGAAAGAGAAGAGCTAGTGTAAAATGGTGTTTTCCACCCTCAACACTTGCAGGTAGTCTAACTCAGTGTTTCCATATTTCTGTGTTGAATCTTTCCAAATAGACAGCACCTGCCATCATGCACAACTAGATTTCATAATATAAAACACATCTGAAATCAGATTGTGATGGTTATGTGGAACTAAATTTAGATGAACTAGTACTAAACTTATTTAGCTTCTATCAGCAGAAAATGCTGAGATGTTTATTGATTATACTATCCTGTAAATTCCTGCCCTTGCTGCTCTCTGACCTGACAAATTAATGCTTTTCTCTGCTATCTATATGTAATTCCTTCCTTCATTTCTTCTGATTAGGTTTAGGTCCTGGACACTCACCTCATGATCAATACATTTACCTGCTATACTGTAAATGCAAAAGAAACCATCAGAACAATCTGGCTGGTTTAAAAAAAAGGAAAAAAAGATGTAGATTAGAAATTAATTAATTTAGATTAATATCCCGCTTTTATTTATCCAACTCAATACCTTCTCCTTCTATTTTCCACATAGCAACAATCCTGTGAGGTGGATTGGAGAGGGAGGGGGGAGGGAAGGAGGGAGGGAGAGAGAGACACAGAGAGAGAGAGAGGTTCAAAATCATCCAGTCAACTTCTATGTCTACAGAAAGAATATAGACATTTGTAACTGACAAACCATACATGTAATGCAAGTATCAAAGGGCATAGCTTGTGTCATAATGTCATGACACACATTTTGTCACTTGGTTTCCTTTCCCTCCTTCTGGGAATGCCCATATTTAGAATCCAAATACGTGATTCATAACCAATATTAAAAAACCAAGGAAGAGGGAGAATTAAATATATGGAAGATAGCAAACAATGCTGACAATTTGCAGAGCAATGAAAAAAGTTTGAGAATCAGGAAAGAACTACTCTCTAAGTCTGAGAGAATCATATAATTAGACCTGACATATTTGCTATTCAGTAAATTAAAAAAAAATTAAATAGAATACTTTTCTGAAGAAAACTGGAAAAAATGGGATTGGGGAGTAGAAACAGATCAAAATAAAAAAAATTCTAATTTCTGGATATCTTTCTTTTATTATGTGTTTATTAGACATTCTATTCCACCAACTTCTGAGATCTAATATTAATGGCAGCAATTGCAAAACCAATACATTTTGAGCAAGTTAGGCATTTTGTGATGTGGTAAGACACATATGGAAAGACTCTTGGGTAGGCTTCCAAATTTTGCTAAATGCACTCAAGAAAAGAATCAAGACAAAATATGATTTCAATGAATCTGTGTCTAAGTCAGTTTAGTGTTTCACATTGATTTGTGGCTAATGTATTGTTTTTACAATGTAACATCATATAACCTAAAAATATTTTCCCATGTATGATTGAGAAGGAGATCCCATTTAATGGGAGATATTTCTCTTCTGAAAGTGAAGGAAAAATTATATTAAAATTCTCCAGTAAAAATTAATGTTTCTTGAGTAAAAGTCATAATTATTTTAGTGTTATTCTCTGAAAATATTCTAAATTCCAGTAAGAAGGTATTCAATCTGACAAGGAGATTGCACTTATTTCAGCAAACACATCTGCAAAAAGCATGTTGTTGAGTAATTTTCAGCATAACCTCACATTCAAACTAATTTTGACAGTCTAATAAATAATTTTAAAAACTGATTAAAAACCATATTAAAATTGGACAAAGATCAGCAATCAAGGAAAACATCTGTTCCTCAAACTATCCCACAATCTAGGAAAAGGGTTTCTAAAATCAAATACAATTTGTAAAACTTTATTGTATGTGTGCATTAAATTACAAACTTTGGGGGAGAAATGGGGAAAAAAGGGGAGCTTGTTGGCTGCCATGCATCAAAATGATGTATTGTAAAAATAGATTGGGAATCAGTTCATGACCCAAAATATATTGAACATAAACTATGTACTATTCACTTCTATGCTTTTAAAAACAAAAACAAATGATTATTGCCTCCTGGGTGTTTGTATGAATCTTTTCATCATTATTAGTGAAGGAAGAAGGCTTTCTCAATCCAACTGTATCCTGCTGGTTACTCTGCTTACTGGCAAAAAAAAAAAAAAAAGTATTTCAGGTACATGCTGAAATACCTTTCCTTTTTCCTTCTTTTACAATAAATTATAGGAATACAAAGTTGGTTTGTTTGACCAAAGCCAAAACAAGTTCTGGGAACCTTTTATGATTTTTTTTTTCTGACATCAGGACTAAAAATGTAATGATTTATGGATTTATACATGAATAAAGGGATGGATATGGGAAGAAGAGATACTTGCATGCAACATTATAGTGGGTGAAAAATTACCAAGTTTGTACTTGTTATGATGAAGATCAGAAGCCAATTCTTTAAATATTTCTTTTTCCCCTTTCTTATCTCTTCCTCTTCTTTCTTTTCTTTGCACCTTTTTACTCTCTCTTTATTTTTTTTCTGTTTGAGTTTAGTTTGCATTGTCTGACTATTGTTAATAAAATTTAAAATAAATTTATTAAAATAAGATAAATTGTAGCTGGAAATAAAATATAATTTCAACCTCTTGCAAGTGAAAGTAGTCAAACTCCTATAATGTCTTCAGGGACATAAATCAGAATTGTGAGATTTGTCAAGTTATCAGTCTAATTATAAGACAATATGTTGACAGTGAATATTGAATTATGTTTAGCTATATGATATAATAAATATGACATGTTTTGGTACTTGGGACTTTTTAAACATTATTTATTTTAAAGGAAGATACCATGGGTCAGTATTTTAAATGTTTATTTATTTGATTCATTTCTGTGCCGCTGTTATCAAAAAGACTCTTGGCATATTACATTGAAAAATACAATTTAAAATCCACCTTAGTAAAAGAGAAAAACATGAGGAGCAATACATAATAATAATACAAATCATAAAATATATAGGTGGCATCAGATCTGGGGAAGGACCTATGAAATAGTTTGGTGTTTAAAATTTTTCAAAAGACCAAGAAAGGGGAAGCTAGCTTCATTTCCACAGTGTTGCTACTCCTACAGAAGAGAACATCTCTCACCTGTCCATTGTCACCTCATCACCTCCTAATAGTTGTAAAGTTTATGGAAGTATTTCAGATTCCTAATTTCCATCAGCATATTTTCTCTTTTGCTTTACTTTATTTAAATCTTTTGTTTAAAAGGTTTCTTTTTAATACAAATCTCTTTGGCTTTCAAATATTTGGGTCATCAGTTAGATGAAAAAAAAGAAAGGATAAAGATGCAAGTGATATTTGGATAAACCTGAGTGAAAAATTTGTGTTTGACAAATGCACCAGTTTGGAAACTTGGGGCTTTTCTTAGGGATATGAGTTGTCCCTGTCCCAAAATGTGATTTGATCCAGCCAGGGAGTCCAAGGATAAAGTTTAAGACCAGGATGTCTTAGGGGCAGCATGGCTGCCTGAGGAATTCTGGGAGTTAAAGTTTACAAGTCTTAAAGCTGCCAAGGTTGGATATCCCTGGTTTAAGACAACCATGCAATTGAAGTCCTCCGCCCTTTTAATAAGCTCTTTAATGAGTAAAAAGGCTCGGCTTCAAATGCACGGTTGTACCACCATCTTGGCAGATCCTGGGCACTTTTTGGATGCAAATTGATGACTGAGCTATTTCAGAAATTGTTGCTGCTAGTGTTGCATGTCGTAGCAACATTAAAAATATATGAAAAGGAAATTGCTGGCATCTATTAAGAAATTATCACCCTTCTTAAGAAACTTGGACTATTTTTCCTTGCCTCCAAGAAACTCAATAAAATAATCTTTACGATCGGTCTTTCTCAAAATTGGATAAAGACTTCCAAGTCACCGTTTGTGTGCTATTCTACAATGAAAATGAAGAAATAACTATTTTCCATTTCCAACACATCTAAATTTGAAGAGAATGTAGATGGGATTTTATTTAGACAATGTCAATATTCTTTCTGTCCTGCATATGAACCTCAGCTCTATGAAAGGAATCTGAGATCTAATTTATTTTGTTTTACTAGACTTATTCACTGCAAGAATGTACAAAAGAGAATGTTTCAATGAGAACTACTCAATATTCTCCCCTACATGAAGGCTGAAATTTGATGGTTTTGAATAAACCCCAGTCCTCTGCTGTATGTGAAATGACCCTTTCTGATCAGCATAAACATCTGGTCAGCATAAAAGTAATGACTGATATTTTTTTTTAGGTAGCAAGGTCCTCCTGTCCCAAGTAGCTAGTGCCATGAAACTATATTTTGGGATTTTTTGTATGTAAGCTTAATTTTTTTAAAGGTTTTGTTTTTAAAATATGAGATTCAGCAAAAATAAAGTGTTTTGCTTTATTTGAAATTTTGTTATTATTTTGTGGAGACATCATTACTGTGAATGAGAGCCAGTTTGGTCTAGTAGTTAAGGCAGCAGACAGAAAACAGAAAATTGTGACTTTTAGTCCCACTTTATGCATCAAAGCCATTTGAGTGATTTTGGAGCAGTCACTGTCTCTCAGCCCACAATGTCAGGCTTGAGCAACAAGCTGGTTGGTCAATTCCTCTTGCAACTAATGGATCAACACTCAATCTGGACAAAGTGGAATCTGCACTTGTGGGAAAAACATTAGGAAATAAAAAAATACTGTTTTACCTATTTATTAACAGTTATACAGTGCTACATTTCCATAAGCTTTAACAGAACACTACAAGCAGGATTAAAAAAATTTTTAAAGTTCAACAAGTAACTTTCTTAGGCATAGACTACACCTTCCCATCACAAGTTACTTTCCTAAATAGCCAAATCTCCACAGCCTTTAAGAAGCCCAATAAAGCAGAATATATAATTTTTATTTTATTTTTTGAATTTATTACTTATATTGTTTTATCCAAGCACAAAATATAAAAGAAAATAGAAATAGGAAATTAGGGGAAGGAAAAAAAGATGGGAAAAGAAAATATGGGGTAATGGGGAAAAAGAAAAAAAGTGTTGACTTCTGACTCTTTTTAGCGCAGTGGAAGATAACAGCATTACAGCTTCAACTTTTTACTTTTACACATTAGTATATACTAGCCATTTCTATAACAACAAATCTATCTAATCACCAAAACCAAAGCCTAAGTTTCATTTTTTTTTATCACAGAATATTGAACATTTAAGCAAATTAACATTGATGGTCCATTATTACTTTACTTTATCATTGAGCTTTGGAAGAGTTTGTTCAACAGAAATTGTAAGAGAGAAACCTACTAGCTACCCATAGCACACAAAATTATACAACTGATTCAGAGAGGCCAGCAGGAAGTTAAGCATTTTAGCCTTAAGGGGCATGCTGATGCTTCGCTAGCAATCTAGTACAGGATGAGTGCTTTGCAGTCTGTTTTTAAAATCTGTTTTGCCTGCGATAAATCCATTTTAAATATGTACTGTATGTGAACAATTATTTCAAAAGCACCATGAATCTCTCGTATCCTTTCATCCAAATAGAATGTAACCTTTATATCCTACCTTTGTATCATAAAAAGAACTTGTATTAAATGCAGAGTTGTAAAGTTCTGCATCATGCATTACCATTAAAAACTTTCAAGTGAAATGGCTTTATGATTTTTCACCTCATGCTTTCTCACAATAATTTTCTATGAAGTTGGTTTTTTTTGTTGCCTCTGAATAGTATCTTGTCTGAGATTACTTGATAGTAAATTATTTGGACTTTAGGAGAGAAAACAGTCCTGTTTTCTATCTTGAATTAACCTTTTCTCTGAAGACTAGGTGACAGCACACAATAAAAAGTTGGAAAAATAGGGAGGGGAAAATTGTTCTATTATATTCCTCACATTCTCCCTTGCTAGGTAAGAGTAATTAAATTGCTATTCCTGACCCATAAGAAAGCATCTGTCATTTTTATTCTAAAACTGTAAACTTTAGCTTTTTCTCTGTTGTAGCCATTAGCAACTTGTCTCCTGGAAATGAAGATGGCTTTAAAAGGTTCCTTTCTGGTTTCAACTTTTTTTCTTCTCTTTGGCCACGGTGACACAGAAAAAGCTAACATTTACAGTTTTGGAATAAAAATGACAGAATAAAAATGATAGATACTTATTCTCAACACTTCAATATACTGAAGACAAAGCTGGTCTCACAACTGGAAACAGACTAACTACACATTATATCTGGACTCAGGAAGACTGAAAGAACAAGCTAATGCCTGAAGTTGGAATGTCACTGCCAATCCCTCAATCATGGAGCATGGCAGCTGACATGAGGCACTTTATGGAGAAACTAGCTATAGTTAACCCCTGAGACCTGTTATCACTGAGAAATACCATTTGATAATATGCTAGAACAGGGGTAGTCAACCTTTTTATACCTACCACCCACTTTTGTATGTCTGTTAGTAGTAAAAATTTCTAACCGCCCACCGGTTCCACAGTAATGGTAATTTATAAAGTAGGGAAGTAACTTTACTTTATAAAATTTATAAAGCAGAGTTACAGCAAGTTAAAGCATATAATAATAATTACTTACCAAATACTTTATGTCGGACTTTCGCTACGTTTGGCAGAATAAATCTTTATAAAACAACTTACTGTAGTTAAATCTATCTTTTTATTTATACTTTGCATACATAGAAGCATGAAGCCTGATGAAATTACATTTAATTAATTAAATTATTAATGAGATCCCTGAGGCTGAGGCTGCGAAACTAAATACTGGATATCTGGCTCAATTTTTGTAAGGAACAAACGAAGGTCTCCTCTTTCGGAAATATTCAGGCGGTTTCTTTCTTTGGTCATAATATGATTAACAGCACTAAAGTCTGATTCCAGAAGATATGAGGTAGGGAAAGGTATCAATAAACTGAATATCATTTTCCACATATTTGGATATAAGACAGGCATTTTTTTACTTTGCCATAGGTTTTCATATCCACCACTACCGAATTTATGTTTACTTTCTTCATCATATCTAATTTCTAACAGTTCTTCTTGGCAAGTTGTATCAGCCTCTTCAATATTTGCGGTAAAAGGATTTTTCATCCAGTCATACACCTTCAATTTCAAAATATCTTCAAATTGTTTTTCCATGTCCAATTTAAGTTCGTTGAGGTGGCTACTGAATCTGTCAATATCCTCTGGAGTTACATCATCTTTTATAGATGATAATTCAGGAAACTGATGAAATTCTCTTTTCAATAGATTATAACGAAGTGGTTCAAGTTTGTCAATAAATAATGACACAATACTTTGGCAACCTATAAGAGTTTTATTAGCTCCTTGAAGCTGCAAATTGACATAATTAAATCTCTTGAAAATATCTGCCAAATAAAAGGCATCATTCTTTACTCTTTTTAACTGTTGACACAGATTGGTCTCATTATTACTTTCAAAAAATTGTATGACACTATCATATAATGCTACAAAACGAGCCAAAGATGTACCCTTTGACAGCCACCGAACTTCTGTGTGCAAAGTAACGTAATAAAATCTTCATTATTGTCCTGGCAAAGCTGTCAAAACATTCTATCATTTTTTTTGCATTGGATTTGATCTTGTTTATGGCTCAAATTATTATAGTTAATGATGAATGGAGACTTGTACTTAGATGTTTTCCTACAAGATGTTGTCTGTGCACCACACAATGAATACATAAAACATTTGGCATTTCTTCCTCCAAATAAGCAACAAATCTGCTAGCGATCTACCATTGATGGTGCTCCATCAGTAGCGCATGCAACAATATAATTCAAAGGAATTTTTTGTAAAGTATGATTTCACAGTATTAAATATAGATAATCCTCTTGTATCTGTAATGAGATTTATTGCGAATAGCATTTATTCTCGTAATGTATTGTTTTCATCAAAATAACGTACATATGCCATCAATAAAGCATTATTATCTGCAATGGTAGACTCGTCCAATTGGATGGAAAATGAAGAGTTTTGGAGAATACTTATAAGTTTTTTTTCAACATTAACTGCCATTTCTTCAATTCGTTGCTTTACTGTGCTATCGCTTAGGGGCAACATTTTTAAATTTTCAGGTATATCCTGATGCATTACTGTTGAGATAAATTCTTTTATAGAGGATATTATTACAGTTTCTCCAATATTATAGCTTTTACCACTTTTTGCAATTAATTGTGAAATGCGATAAGCGGCAATTAATCCATTTTCGTTCGCTGCATGTTGTTTCTTAAATGATGCAATGATTGTTGAATGATTTTGAAATTTTTTATATATTTCCTGAAAATATTCAATGGGCTTGTCCTTATCATTTGACTTGGCTTCATTGCCTCATTGGATAATGTTTTATGACACAATAAACACATTGGATGTTGTTTATTTACAACAGATTCTATGAAATCCATCTTCAGATACCCTGGCAAATTGCCACGAGCGTATTTCTTTATTTGAGACATGGACTCACAATATTTCACAATATTTTGTTTGAAGCTGTAGGCATGTGCTCACTCTCACAAATCTAACTGCGTACTGACCAGTGCGACCGCAAACAAAAGAGCCTGCGCCGTGTATCGTGGTCTGTGCATGCCTCTCGCACATCGTGGATTGGGTTTGGGGGGGCGCGCCGGCTACCAGCTCTGCTTGTCCGTTACAGCTGGGTGGTGTGGGGGGAGATGTGCGAGCTATTCTGAGATGAGGCTCTTTTGTTTGCGGTCGCACTATAGCGCCATTTAGTTTCACTTACATAACGTGAACTAAACTTATACGCGGGCGATACAAATAGTATATTTTCAGAAATTTAAATTGTCACGGGGCATTTTATGAAAACCTATTGAAAATGTTTTTAAATAATGCTATGAATTTTTTTAAAAAGTCAATTAAATTAAAAAAAAAGGAAAGTGCTTCAGTATCGGACAAAACCCCTACCGCCCACCATGAAAGCTGGAATGCCCACTAGTGGGCGGTAGGGACCAGGTTGACTACCACTGTGCTAGAAGATGCCAATAAATCCCTCATATTAATCCCTACTACTGTTGACCCAGGGCATGGCACAGAGGCAAAATAATCAACTGGCAGTTCAAACTGCCCTTTATTTGCTCCAATTTTTCCCAAATGCTCCCACATTTCTGGCAAGCCGCAGAACAAAGTAACACACACACACACTTCTTCAGCAGCCTCTGGCTGCAAGTAATTTCACAAGTTTTTAACTCTTCAGGCAGGGAAAGTGTGTGTATGGAACAAGCCGTCCTCCTTCAAGTTTCAACTCACACACAGTTAGATTAGAAGAGTAATTTACTCAAGGCCACATAGATAACAAGGAAAGAAACATACATCCAAAATCTAACAAGTCTGTGGAAATACACGTTTGCCTGAGCAGTTTCAGAAGAGAAGCCAAAATTCAATCCGAGGTCTTTGAACACCAAATCATGTTTGTCAGCCAGTCCAATGGTCAGAGTTTCATGGTTTCCAAGCAGAAATCACAACACAGAACAAGAGATCAGAGAGTTGTTTCCAATATCAGCAATGGCACANGCACACCTAAACATCCTGTATACAACATCTGTATAGACCCACACACCTACATATACATAACAAATAAATATTAAACACTGTCCGTCTTGAATATATAACAGAAGGAGGAAGCTTGAGAGTTCACAAGTTTAATGCTGTACTATGGCTGAATCTGGATGTTCTGCTTCGTATACACGAAGCCTCCTCCCAGAAGATAGCAAGGAAAACAGGTAGTGAAGAGGATGTGTAATATCCCAGATAATCTTATGGACCCTGCTCAAGCAACGCTTCTGTGCTATGTCCTGGATGGGAGGGACGGAACTGCCAATGATCTTTTCAGCCATCCTCACCACTCTTTGTACCGCCTTCCTGTCTGAAGCAGTGATGCTACCAAACCCAGACTATGATGCTGTATGACAGGATGCTCTTGATCATCCCCCTGTAAAAAGTGGTAAGGATAGGAGAAGGAAGATGTGCTTTTCTCATGCGATGTAGAAAATGGATGTGCTGCTGTGCCCGTTTCACCAGTGTCTCGCTGTTGGGCGACCAAGCCAGCCTACTTGTTAACTTGTTAACACAAGGACTGGATATAGATACAAGTTCAAGAGTGGAACTACCATCAGCCACCTCCTCTACATGGATAATATCAAGGTGCATGTTAAGAGTGACCAAGACATTGACTCACTGATCCACCTGACGTGGATCTACAATGAGGACATTGGGATCCAGACAAACAGGCAGATACTGCCAATCAACAAAACACTGTGGTAGTAGACAAGGAACAGAAGACAGTTGTGGTGATAGATGGAGCAGTGCCAAATGAAATTGCATCAGAAAGGAGCATGAGAAACTGGAGAAGCACCAAGGCCTGAGACAATGAGGAAGGTAAAGGCCAAAGTGGTGGGAACATTTGGGGCTGGGACTCCTAAGTTGGGAGAATGGCTACAAAAATCCCAAGACAACATCAGAGCTCTCTGTCCAGAAGAATGCTGTGTTAAAAACATTTTAAAAACTCTGCAGAACCCTCAAACTCCCAAGCCTCTGGTATAGCACATGAGATTCAACAAGACACATACACCTATATGGGATGAGAAGGGAATATTTATTTATTATTATATGTGCAGTGTATTCCATTCTTTATCATTGCCTTCATACTCATCATCATAATTGTCATCCAAGGTTTTTTTATACTATAACATGAGCCAAAATTTGGCTTGTTTTGATTTCGTGAAAATCACATTCCATAAAGTAAAAAAAGTCTCTTGCCCAATGCACTACATACAACAATAACAATTCTGTAGTCAGCTGATGTAGAAGTTAAGAATTTATAATATGGTTGTTTAGAAATTAAGCAAGGCTGCTTTTACACTGGAGCACACAGATGAGACATCAATCACTCTGGCAGTTTGCATCTGGCAATCCAAGTATGGGTCAGCAATACTGGGTGTGCAAACTAAAAGTGACAGCACAATCATTAATTTGCCTGCATGCATATTCCATTGCTAACTGGCCATACCTAGTCAAACTGGTCTGGGCTCAGAAGATAAGCATAATTAGTACTTGGAGGGAAGATGAAGGGAAGATGAATTTCAGGTTGGTAGGATGGACTACAGTTAAAAAAAAATCAAACAAAAAGCAAAGCACTTGATTATCGTAGCCAAGAAAGCTTGCATGGAGATATCAGCAGTAAAATTTGACCCATAATCAATTAAATCTTTACCATAAGATGAGTATACAAGTCTGTAGAAATGCTGTAAAATTCTTCTGGTTGTTACTCTGCATTATGTTTTCAAACTTCTCTGAATTCAGTCTAAGCTAGCACTGTATCAGTTCTGTCTGTATTTCATATTGTTGTGTTGTAATTTTCCCAAAAAACATTAAGAAAAACAAATATTCAGAAAAATATATATTGTTCTTATCTTTGGGTTTTGTATATATTTTTCCATAGTATTTGTTGAATATTTTCTTCAATTATCATTGCAATATATAACTTTTTGCTAAACAATTAATGTAAATATATGTTTTACATGCACCATAAATATTCATTAAGCACCCCAACATCTGAATTTTTACCCATTCTTCTGAAGTATTTTTTAGAGTTTTGTGTAATTTTGGCAAATACATCCTGCAAACACATCTAAGAATAATCATGGCTCACAAAAACATATATTAAGTAGCAAGATTTAAAAATAAATTGCCTCTTCGGTGAATTCCACTAGAGAAAATAATCATGGCTCACATGGGAAAAAAATCAAGGATTAAATTTGGAGATCTGAATTGTACTTGGTAATAGTTGATAGTGCTTATTAACAACTTTCTATTAACAAGAGTTAATTGTCTGAATGTTGCTAGTATTTGATTGTGTTATATTAAAGTTATTAGAAATATTTAATGCATATGATTTTTGGCCTGGGCCCAGTAAATAGATCGAGTTTCACTCTTACATTTTTGTATAATTTTTAACATAGTTTTCATGTAACATTTCCAAATTTCCACCCAGGAATCTTTAAAGAAAATCCCATCTATTATATAAAGCTTGTCTTTAACTGATGATCAAGTCAGGAGGAAATATATTTTCAACTGCTCTTATCACTTTCTACAGGTTGTATTTTATGTGATATCACTCATCATTGACAATCATTTTTCAGCAAATAAATATTTTTTATTAAACTGGGCATATATAAATTCAGTTTCCAGCATTTATTCTATTGGAGTTCACTAAAATGCCGATTTGGTACAATAAGCTCTTGGCTAACTTTTCAAAGCTGTTAATTGTAAATAAGTCATTGCAATTGTGAAAGAGAAACAAGAATCTAGAGCAGGGGTGTCAAACTGCCAGCCCGCGGGCTGGATGCATCATGGCAAAACCACGCCCACCCCACTGCCGACAATAGGAAAAAAGTCGCGATACATGACGACATATCATGTCGTCATGTGACGTTGCGAGCTTGACACCCCTGATCTAGAGGGGTTGTCTTTTCTGGCTACATTTATTTATTTAAATGATTTAAGTACAGTGATAAAAAAAACTGGTTGTTTAATGAAATGGTGGTTTTCATTCTCACAAAGAACTACACTCACAGAAGAGGTCCTTTTCTGAGTACAACTACCTCTCCAATGATATAAACATCATCTCTTCATATGTCAGCTGTGCCAGATCTACTTCATGATGGGTGGTTGCATGAGCTAGTTAATCAGGCTTTGCTAAGTCTTATCTCTCTTTCCAAGCCAAGTCAAAGATCAAATGGAAAAATAGAGAAGTGTAGGATCAAAAGAATGATAAAGAGAGCAATTCTAACCTACATGAAAGGGAAGTAAAGCAGACACGCACACACACAAACACACACACACATACACACACACAAATTGGTGGCAATTTTTTTCTAGTCCAAGTCTCCTCATTCAAAATCAAAAAAGAACTGAGTCTCAATAATAAATTCCTCTTCTGAAAATTCCTCAAAAGTTCATCAGGACACTTACTTTGGATTTCAATATTCAAAAGGGAAAGATGACCTATCTGCATATAGGCTCCCCATCCTAGGTTTAATGAAAGCATATTGACAGGAGGGGGAAGGTATAGGTAATGAGAAAATGTCTTTTGAATAAAATATTTACTGAAACCAGTCAAGGAGAGGCAGCTATGCACCGTGCAATTTATCACTAATAGAAGGGATGGGATATATCAAGGACAGTGAATGTCATGTTAGAATGCTTTGAAGCAACCCAAATAAAAGATCCCTATCCTATCTCTCTTTCCAGATGCTCGAGGGAAGAATCATTGTCCATTATGTTTGAGAACTGTCTAGCTTTTGCTGGTATGCAATACCTCAAATATCATAAACCATATACCAATTGCACCACGGTCCTCCCTTGAAAACAGCAGCCTACCTTGCATTCAAATTTTCTTCGTAGCTGGTTATAAATATAATTGCCTCTGTAGAAGCTTCAATTCAAATTTCACTACAGTAAATGGATGAGTGATAATTGTAATAAAGTCCAACTGTTCCTCTCAGATAGAAGTAAGCTGCCACATTTGTAATGGTAGACAATTTAAAACAAGAATGAAAGCCTATATAAGTAGGGGGATTAAATGAAATATGGAGTCATTATTATTCAGGTAAAACCTTTCCCCCCCTCAAATACAGCCATAAAAAAAATCAGTGAAATGAGTAACAGAAAAAGCCTGCTACAGAGAAGTACACAATAAAGAATTAATTTCTAAAGACTAGGCATTTTTTTTAAAGTTATTCTAACAAAACGAACTCTGTACTTGGTATTCTGAATTCTGTATCTTTCTGTTTACAGTATAGGGATCCCTATTCATATTTTCCCAGTTTTCTCTACTTACCAAATGTACAAAATTCTTTAATTTTTTCCCAATAACACAGATAACACCATGCAAAACAAATACATATAACATAATTCAGCAGTTTCTGTTGGTTATGCATCTACTGCTAGAGATCTTAGCCTGTATCAACTTTCATGGATCTGGTTGTCACTGTCTTAAACTGATCATTGGCAGGCCCCACATTGTCTGTTTTAACCAATACCATTTCTTAAGAGGATCAGACAAGTATCTTTTCAGGCTGATTTACCACAGATGACAAGAAAGAACCTGTTTACAATTCTTGAATCAACTAATTGTACAAGAGTAGAATAAAAAATAATTATAAACCATAAACTATGTTCACATGCTATATCCATTATGATTTATCTTTGATACTTGCTTTTTTCAAATTTGGGATGTTTTACTATTGAGGGACTGGCTTCTCTTAAACAACTAGTTTTGTGAAACATTCTCTCAAGTGCTCTCTAAAATATACAGTAGGGGTTAGATACCCAGAATAAAGAATGAATAAACTAGTGTCCACGAATGCTGTTTAAATTAATTCCACCATATTTTGAATAATAAATCATCATGCTAAAGAGCAAGTGACAGTCTTTAATACAATATTTACTACGGGGGAAGGGGTTTGGCAATGAAAATTGTGAAAGGTTACAACATCATTGCTTTGTTTGATCCATGTTCCAATGTCTTATAAAATTACATAGATGGAGAACTTAGAAGATTAGAAGGAGTGGCACAACTTACACCATTTGCCTTCTGAAAATGTTTTGTTACTTGCTGTGCCCATCTTGGGTGTGTTCCCATATTATATTTTGAGTATACCTGTACTATACTTTCATATTTTCAACTATGTTTGCTATATTTAAAAGACTGCCTAACCTGGAGGAGGATCTATTTAGCCTAGAAAGTATAATCTTTAATTTATAGGTCAGTTGTCAAGTTTATTCACTTTGATTGATGTTAGCATAAATTCCTGACCCGATTGCCTAAATAATAAGATTTATTTACAGTAGATGAATTGGTTATAATCAGATGAAATAATCTGGCATGGCTAAATTAGGCTTCCTGATAGTATTCATTGTAAATAATGCCAGAAATGGGAATGGCATGTGAATATATCAAATCAAGGAGGAGTAGCAAACAATTTTACTAGGAGAGGAGAAAGTTCCTTTAAAGAATAAAACAGAAACCCTCACAATGATCTTTTGACAGCAGTTGTGTTTCTAGTAAACCAGTTGATAGAGATGTTCTTAAAGAGACAAAGAACAATAGAAATCAGCTGCTCATAACTTGAATAGTCTTTGTACACTCTAGCAGTCACTTGACTCATATTTATACAGACTGCCACATTCCCGCCTAAAACACGGGCTTGTAATGTGTACAACAGACAGTTTAAGCAGTTGAATTGAACATCTAGTTAACCGTTTTATAACAGTCCTTATGAAATTGGGTTAATACATAACACCCCTTCCCCCTAGGTAAATCACACATCATGAAAATGTACATAATCTTGTAGGTAGGCAGGCGGTCGTTGCGACCATTCTGATTGCCGCATCTCTGCCAGAGGTTCCTGGTCTACCCATCCCTTTGGCTGGCTGGGTAGACCAGGACACCTCGACCCACTAGCTTTTGGTAGACCAGTGTCTCTTTGACTAGTCGGGCCGGGTACACCAGTCTCTCTTCGACTGAACAGACCGGGTGGACCAGCGTCTTTTCGGCTGATCTGGCCGGGTAGATCTGGCTCGTGTCCATGAACAGAGAGGTCTCGGTAAGATTGGGGAACAAGTCTGCAAGCAAGTTCTGTTCTGTGGGCATGGTCCCTCCAGTCTGTGATGACTCAACCATGATTGAGTCATCCAGAATTTCTCTGTGAGTCTCGCTAGACCCAGGAGTCTCAGACACGTCACAGCTGTCAGGCAGCTCCCGCCTTTGCTCTCTATCGGCAACCAGAGTCTGATTAGCCTGCCACCGGCGCAGTTGGTCAATGTGGTGGCTTAAAACACACCCGTCATCCAGGACCACCTCGTATGACAGTGGTCCTGACACCTTACAAACCACAGCTACCACCCACAGTGCCCCTTGACCATAGTTCCTTGCCCAAACTCAGTCACCGACTCGCAAATCCCTCAGGGGCTTGGGCTGCGCTGTCTCTGTTGCAACTCGGTCTGGATGGAGACGGCCCAGCTTCGTGCTCAGCTGACGTCCCCATCTCAGCTCTGCTGGGCTACTACCCATTGATGTGCACGGAGTTGTGTGTTGGCAGAGCAAAAAGTCTGCCAACCTGTGATGCCAATCGCCCTTTGTTATTCTTTTAAGTGCTTTTTTGGTCGTCCTGACCATCCTTTCCGCTTGACAGTTAGAGGCCGGGTGAAACGGAGCTGAGGTGGCATGTCTAATCATATTAGACCTTAGAAATGACTGAAATTCAGCAGCAGTAAATTGTGCCCCATTATCTGATACGATTACATCGGGTAAGCCGTGTGTGGCAAAGATTCTGTGCAGTTCCTGGATGGTCCTGGCAGTAGTCATAGAAGAGACAGGTGCTACCTCAAGCCACTTTGAGTGGCTGTCCACTACAATGAGGAACACCTGTCTTTGGAAGGGCCCTGCGTAGTCTATGTGAATCCTAGACCAGGGAGTTTGTGTAGTTTCCCAGCGATGTACTGGGGCTTGAGGCATTTCAGGTCTAGACTGTTGGCAAATCTGGCATCCTTTAACTTGAGCCTCAATATCCTTATCCAACCCTGGCCACCACAGGTAGTTTCTCACGAGTGCCTTCATCCTGACTATTCCAGGATGTCCCTCATGCAGAGATTCTAAGACTCTTGCTCTTAATGTGTGTGGGACTATAACCCTACTTCCCCATAAAATGCATCCTTTGTATGCAGATAGCTCATCTTGTCTTAATAATAATAATAATAATAATAATAATAATAAAGTTGGAAGGGACCTTGGAGGTCATCGAGTCCAACCCCCTGCCCAGGCAGGAACCCTACACCATTTCAGACAAACGGCTGTCCAGTCTTCTGATGAAGCTGTGAAATTCTGCCCCAGGACTAGTTCCTGGCCACCCCCTCAGCACCCAGTTCAAAACACGACTGAGTGTTTTGTCAGTGGCTGTTTCAGCAGCCACATCCCCTGTGTGAAGGGGAGATTTTGGCAGGTCCTGAATTGATAGGATGCGTGCAGCAGGTGCGGGGTCTGGTTCTGAATTAGGCAGGGGCAACTTGCTGAGTGCATCAGCGTGGCCCATTTCCTTGCCAGACGTATGGACTAGCCTGTAATTGTAGGCTGCCATAAAGATTGACCACCTCAGCATCCTTGGAGAAAGGATCTGGGGGTTTGCTTGTCTGCAGTAAACAGACCTAGAAGAGGCTTGTGGTCTGTAAAGACCGTAAATGGGCAACCATAAAAGAAATCGTGGAATTTCTTTATTCCTGCAACTATGGCTAATGCCTCCTTATCAATTTGTGCATAATTTCTTTCCACAGGGGAAAGTGTCCTTGAATAATATGCTATGGGAGCTTGCCTCCCGTCAGCCATTAAATGGCTCAAAACTGCTCCTATCCCATATGATGAAGCATCACATGCAATAGTGATAGGCAGTTTTTCGTTAAAGTGTGTTAACACAGAGTCTGAAGACAGCAGTGATTTGACTGCTTTGAAACTATTTTCATGGGCGCTAGTCCACTGCCATGGTGCCGTTTTATCCAGGAGCCTATGCAGAGGCTCTGCTAATGCTGCCTTATGCGGAAGGAAGGCATGGTAAAAGTTAAGTAACCCTAAAAATGCTTGCAGCTTCCCCTTTGACTTAGGTTGGGGAGCCTGCAGAATAGCCTTAAGCTTTGAGTCAGCGGGGTGTATTCCAGCAGCATCAATCCGGAAACTGAGGAACTCTGTGGAGTTCACAGAGTTGACATTTGTCTCTTTTGAGCTTCAGTCCCGCTTTGCAGAAGCACTGAAGGACAGCCCTTAGACGTTCTGCTATTATTGCTGCTGACTCCCCAGCAATTAGAATGTCGTCAAAATAAGGACACAGACCTGGAATATTTTTGAGCATGCATTCCATCACGCTCTGAAAGAGCCCTGGGGCTACACTGACCCCAAACTGCAGGTGATGAACCTTGAATGCTCCTCTATGGATAACTATTGTTTGTGCCTCAGCAGTGGCATCATCCACAGGCAGTTGCTGATATGTCTGTGCCAAGTCCAGCTTTGCGAATGAGCGACCCCCCTGTAATGATGCCAGGATGTGGCTAACTACAAGTACTGGATACGCATGCTGCTGAAGTGCCTTATTAATAGTACACTTATAATCAGCCCAGATGCGCACCTCTCCATTAGGCTTAACCGGTGTGACTATGGGAGTTTCCCACACACTGCTGTCAACAGGTTGCAATACTCCCTGTTGAATGATCTTGGCTAACTCTGCATCTATCTTGGGTTTAAGGGCAAAGGGCACTCTACGAGGCTTTACCCTGATTGGGGTTACGGTTGGATCAAGATGGAGAGCAATTGGTGCTCCTTTGTATTTTCCTAAGCTGGGGCTGAATACATCAGCAAATTCCTGGCAGACAGGTGCCAGATCCACTGTTTGGGTTCTGTTGATGCCAGTCACATGGATGCCCAGGGCATCAAACCAGTCTAGGCCGATCAAGCTTGTGCGCTGACCTTCGACTACCACAATGTTAAGGGGACCCTCAAACTCTTTGAACTTCACTTTTAACATAGCTTCGCCTTTAACTGCTATATGGGAATTTTGAAAATCTTTCAATACCAGATTTGACAGCTTGAGTCTGACTTGTTTCCCTCCATGTCTGCAGACGTAATTAAAAGTTTTGTAGGAAATTATAGACACAGCTGACCCAGTGTCCAATTCCATTGAGCATAGAACTCCTTGTAGCTTGACTTTTAGTCTAAGCTTTTCTTTTAGGGGGCGATGAGCTCCTGTTCTGTTAATGCTCCTTCTTCCAGAGCAATATCCTATTCTGTTTTGCCCCGGGGTCCCTTTACCTCTCCTGGGGAAGTCTTCGGGTGGAGATTCCCTCTGGCGACCTTTACAGACGATAGCGATGTGGCCCTGTTTGCCACATGCTCAACACATAGCTGTATGAAATCTGCATTCTGAGCACTGGTGCCATCCTCCGCAGCCAGGACAGTTAGGGAAGAAGGCTGCCTTGTCAAGTGGCCGCTGCCTTCTTCCTGGAAGCTTCTGCACCCGGTCGATCTCAATGTCCTCTTCTGGGTCATCTGCTCTCTCTGAATCTTCATGATGAATGGCTATCTGGCTGGAGGAATTCTTTGAGGGTCGTAAAGCCTTGACGGCTCCACCTGCAGCATCTTCTGCCATCACTTCTTTCAGTGTGTCCTGGAATGTCAAGGTCTCCTTTGCAAACAGCCTCTGCTCTAATTCTCTGCTTCTCAGGCCACATACCAGTCGGTCCCTGAGTCGATCCTCCAAAACTGGAAATTCACAGAGCCTGGATGCCTGTCACAGGGCAGCCACGAATTCAGCAGTGGACTCCCCGGGCTGCTGTTCTCTCTGCTTGAATGCGTGTCTCCATGTGATGATGGACAGTTTTGGTTCGAAGTGTTCTTTGAGTCTTCTTTTCAAGTCAGCGAAGGTAACTGACTCCAAAGTAGCAGGAGTGACTAGATTCTCTGCTATATCAAAAGTTGCTTGGCCACAGACACACAACAATGTCACAGCCTTTAGTCTGTCGTCCCTGACCTGGTTCGCTCTCAGGTAGTTTTTGACTCTGGAGACAAACAAACTCCATAGTTCTGGGTGCGTCACATCGAATTCGAATAGCTTGCCAACTTTGGCCATAGCTGGCTGTTACTGCGTGTCCCAATGCCTTATGCTGCTAGGGGCTTCTGTATGTATCCTAGGATGGATCCTTAGGATAGTGATGTCCCCAGCATGGCTTGCTGGCAGGCAGAAGGGGGGGGAACGCTGTTCCTACCAGGGCGCTGATGCCTGGTCTTACCCCTTAGTGATTCTTAGCTCTTAGTCCTCCAGCTCTTTCTTCCTATCAGCATATCCCACCTTCATCGCCACTGTTGTGTAGTGAGAACGGTGAAGCATTGAAGACACAGGAGTGAAAGTAACAGCTCATTTATTCAATCCACACAGAAGCGGCTCTAGCAGCCGCTTTACTCATATTTATACGGACCGCCACATTCCCACCTAAAACACAGGCTTGTAATGTGTACAACAGAAAGTTTAAGGATTTGAATTGAACATCTAGTTAACCGTTTTATAACAGTCCTTATGAAATTGGGTTAATACATAACATACTCCAAGGGCTAATTTTTCAGGCTACATTTCATATAGATCAGCACATTCTTCAAACACTTTTGCTTCTAGCATCACACTAATAGAACTGTTTTTTAACAAATATTGCAAAGGAACCTCTACCTATCAACCCTCTCCTCTTCATGCCTGCTCCTGTAAAATGGTCTGGATTATATAGGAGCACAGTTGTTAAGAAGGAACTCTGCATTAAAACTATTCACATAACTCTTGTCCAACTCCACTCGAGAGGTAATTTTCTCAACAGTTTATTATAGTTTCCTGAAAAGACTGAGAATTTAAATATAATTAAGCAGCAGTGCACACATTTATTAATATAATGAATACATTGTAAGTATTTTTTAATTTCTACTACAGATAAAGTGGAATAAAACATAACTGGTGGATTTAATATTTATATACATAGGAATCATATTCTGAAATTATATTGAAGCTACAGTCCTGGAAGGAAATCAGCCAAGCTTCTGTTTGAAGAGCTTGTATAAGTTTTTACTGTAATGGTATAGATTTGGTCTATGTGTGTGAAAGCTAACAACTTGGATCCAGGTCAACATACTCCTAATATGGCTTGAAACTGTTGATTTCCCCATCCACTTTTCTGGAGTTGGATTACTCTTCTGAATACTATGAATGACTTTGAAAAAAGATCCTTTTGTAAGCAAAACTCCCTCTCGTGTATCTCATATTTTCAACTGTTTCTCTCTCCTCTTTCCCTTCTTAATGTTATACATTATAACATTCAGCAGGAGTTTTAATCTTCAAGGGAAACTTTTCAGAAAAAAAAGGAACTGGGTAAGAGAAAATGTAGAAATCTTCATTCAGTGGTTAGTTGCATGCACTGATTTGGAGCCAGTCTAATAAAAGTAGAAACTACCTGCCTCTTTCTGGTAAAGTTCATGTTTTGCATGCAGAAGAGACCAGGTTAATCCCCTCCATCTCTAATTGTCTCATCTGGGATGCTTCCTATGACTTCACTGTTGTCTGCTCCATTTATTTGCCCTAATTCCAAAATGTTCAATTCTTCCTAATTCATTCTGTAGTATTGGCTGCTACAGAGTACTTTAAAAACATGGCGATTTTTTTTTCCTGGCAGACTTACTGAATGTCACTGGTAGAAATTCTTTCCAGGCATCTCTTCTGTTGCCTGCTTACATACCATTAGCTTTATAAATGGAACAGCATAGGATTTTGCATTTCTCAAGTTGCAAGCCATAGCTACAGAGTTAATAAATTATCTGTTATAGAGACTCAAATTATTATCATTCATTGATACTGAAGAGAACTCTCCCCATTTTCTTTTAAGAAATTCAATTAATTTGTATCAAGGTTGCTCCAGTTTTCAATTAATAACTGTGTGGGTTTTACAAAATTAGTTTTAAAAAAGTTATCCCCAAAGGTAGATATTTCAATGTAAATATTCATTTGATTTTCAATGTATTTGTCTTTTTATAAAAATGATTTTTTTAAAGTGACAATCATTTGGTTAATTTTTCTGCACAGCTTCATTTAAAGATTTTTTAAAAACCAATTTTTGCACTGAGAGATTAAAAAACAAACTAACCCTTTCTCTACATAGGAACTCAGCTTAAATCCCAGGAGATACAGGTGACCCAAATAAAGAGCTTTGCCAGCTGTAGGAAAGGTATCAACAGCTGTATCTAATTAAGTTATTATAATGCAATCAGGAAGAAGGATTAACTCTAGCATTTTAAGATTGTCTGAAAATCATTTAGAAAACTTCACAAAGAGTATTAAAGAAAGGCAATGATTTAATTAATCCAAAATTTTCAAGCATATACCTTCTTTTTAGATAAATATGAAAGAAAAATAAAAGTCTTTTGCAGATAATTTGGATTCTGTTTCAATGAATCAATTAATATTCCATTTTATACACTGGGAATCCACTGGCAGTGGAATAATATTTGCAAGCTTACATCAGCAATAAACGTAAGATTTCTTTTTTTTTCATTTTTGAAATTTTGAATAATCTTTCTTTTAATCCAGACTGACTCTTCAGCTGCAATGCTGTTAGTATTAATCTCCAATTGTCTTGTTGTAATCCAACAGATTACTTATTGCTTATTTTACTGACTCAGTTATGACACTGTCTTCCTGTTTTGTTTGTTTAAACTTTTTCCAGAAAGTGAATTAGACTTAAATGACACACATTGGCTTTTTCGATTGACTTTTTTAGTGGCCGTTAAAAAGAAATGGTTGAAAGTTGAGTAACGTATTGTATGAGCTTTGTTTATTATTGTAAGCCACCCAGAGTGCAGTGTTAGAGTTGGGCAGTCATATAAATGTATTTAATAAATAAATAATTATTACACTTAGATTTCCCCATTGAAGGATACATATTTTATAAATATAGTCTATTTTACCTTAAGGAACATTTAATTACAAGGACACCAAATACCTTTTTTTTTTAGAAACAGTGTGTAGGATCAAGATTCAATGTAGGTGAGGCCACGTCAGGCACAACTCTATTTATTTATGTGTTTTTTAAACTTTTTTCTTCTGGTTTTCAGTGGGGAAGTAGGAAAAAATGTTGCTGGATTTCAGCAATTGTTGAAGAAAGGTAGCGACTTTCATAAAATGGGGATTCATGGGCTGCACTGAACCACATTCTGGTCCAATTCTCTGCATTTTAAGATTTGTTTCTTTTTCTTTTTTCTTTTCATAAGATTTAAACTTTAGCCCTCAGCTATCAGTCCAAATAAGTCTGTCCAAAGACATTCTGTCCCCTAAAGCAAAAGATTCCCATTTTCTGTAAAAAAAACAAACGAACAAAACCAGTTGGAAAAGCAGAACTGTATTTCTCCATCTCTTATATTAAAACATAAATTGCAAGGAGGCTTCTGTGAAAACATTACACTGAAATCACTGAAGTGTGGGACTGATGGATGGCACCACCCTAAACTAAATGACTTTCAATCCTGAATTCATTTTATTCAAAGATAATGGTTGCTTTCTTTGTACCTACCATACTATGAAATGTGCTGACTTACAACTGAATTTGTGTTTGCTTAAAAGTAATATTGGTATCTAACAATTCTGAATATCGTATTTGATCGGTATTGACTAATTTGCAGATTTAATTCAATGTGACAAGACCATGTAAATGAAAAATATTTAGTTGCCACATTTACACAGCTACATGAAGTGCAATTGTTCCTTCCTTTAAAAACCCATGTTATTATGTTAATGACAGGTATCTATGAAGGATGCATTATTAGTGTATTCTCTTTGAAGAAGCATACAAATACACATTTCCCTCTAAACGATGTAGCATCCACAGGGGATGCCTACCTAGTTAAATATTTTAATGTTATCTCATTATATTTTCATCAGGCAATATGTCGAAGCTGTCATAATGTTTCAAGCACTATGCAACCTATGTGACAATCTATTAGAATGGTAAGAACTCTACAGATTTGTTATGACTCAGCAGAGGTTTGGCACTGTAAAATCATGTATCCTGGTTAGTCAACTGGTGGAATTGCAGAAAGGTGTGATGATTAGGAATAATACTTGGCTACTGAAAAAAAAATACAAGGGTCTAACTCCATCTGAAACTCTCCATATTGCTAAACAAAGGCTCACAGCACTGGCTACCATGCTAAAGAGATACACTAGAGAAGCAGAAGCCAAGAAGCCAAGAATGTGCCTTGTTCTCCAAAGAACCATCCAAGCTATATTCTGAACTGTAGTGCAATAACACATTAACAGCAGAGCACCACCAGCAGAAACTGAACAGTACTGAAGAACATATTAGAGAAAAAGGGGACACATAACACTAATACAAAGTGCTGCAGGACCTGAGAGCAAACCACAGCAATCTCTCAGAACAGGAACCAGTCACCATCATAGTAGCAGACATTCAGCAGCGGATCAAGAACATAAAAAGCTTAACAACACCTGGCCTGGACATGTTCGACCCCTTCTTGCTATAGAAACTAACAGCAGTGTATGAATGCCTAGCAAGAGAGATGAACCAGCAAGTAAAGATGAAAGTGGTAGCACTGGTGGTAGGAGCACTTGGAACTGTGACATCTAAATTGGGAGAGTGGCTCCAACAGATCCTAGGAACAACATCAGAGCTCTCTATCCAAAAGAGTATAATGCTAGGAATAGCTAAGATCCTGTGCTGAAACCTCAAACTTGCAGGGCTCTGGGAGAGGACCTGAGATTGATGAAGACACATGCCATCCATATAGTTGAAAAGGGAATATGTGTGTTTGCTTGTGTGTATGATTTTATCTTATAAGATAAACTTTATATTTAGATTTATCTTGGCTAGATAAACCAAGAAGTTGGCTCAAATGTTTTCCTCATGAGACAGAGTTAAAGGATTAGAGAGTTTTAAACAAACTGACTTTAATTTGTTGTTGCTCTGAGAATATACAAATCAGACAGGAGTTGAGAAATAAATGATTCTGTCTTTGAATTAAATCACATCATAAAAATAAATTCTTACATTCAACAGTGTATCTTAAGAGTTTTAAAGCAAAATACCAAAGACAAGAGACTTTAAATTTACCATTTTCATATATATCCTCTCTCTCTCTCTCTCTCTCTCTCTCTCTCTCTCTCTCTCTCTCTCTCTCTCTCTCTCTCTCTCTCTCTCTCTCTCTCTCTCTCCTGTGCAAGAGTGTGTGTTTGTTGTTTAATATCCAATTATAATCTATAGTCCTGGATTTCCTGGTAGATCCTATATAAGATTAACAAGATCCAATCCTGCTTAATATTTCAGAACAGCCAATGTCTGTATCAGCTGTCAGTTAGGAGGGCTAAAGTCAGTGGTGGGATTCAGATATGTGAACAACCGGTTCTCTGTGTAGATGCCACTTCCGGAAGTCCATTCTGGGCCTGGGCAACAAAAAATTAGCTGCCGGTTCTGCCAAAGTGGTGCAAACTGGCTGAATCCCACCACTGGCTAAAGTCATCCATGAATTGAGCACAATTCTTGATGACTTCATGACACAACAGTGCAGTTTTCTTGCCTCTTTCATATTCTCTTCTTCATTTCTGGTATACCTAATGGTTTCTCATCCAAGAACTAGCAGATCCAACACGGCTAATTTTTCAAACCCTCAAATGAATAGTATTATGAAAAATGGCAAATGCTTAATCATTCAATTTATTGTCCCAAAGGTGCTCTTTCAAAAGACAATTGGACTTTCTTGTTTTTTCTTTGAAGACATTTCGTTTTTCATCCAAGAAGCTTCTTCAGCTCTGACTGGATGGTGGGGAATGGAAGGATTTATATTCCTTGCAGACAGCTGGTCATTTGCATTTTTTAGAGAGTCGTTAAGGCCACTTAGATGTTTATCTGTGTCTTCACGTTCACCCGAGTAATGCAAATGGGTGTGGAACTGCTGAAAGGATTGTGTTGTAGACTGGAGATAGCTGGTGTAATATTCCTCCCCCTGTGTTGAGAAAGGGCTGTTCAATTTTGACATAAATGGCCTCTTTGACTCCTCTTTCAAACCTCTCTGTATAAAATGTCATTCTTCATAAACCATTTCATAAATGCATGACATAGCATAGGAGAACAAACCCATCAGAACAAGATTTAGCAGTCCATCTGCATTTAAAAGACAAAGGCCACTCTTTTGAAGTCAGCAAAGAACACAGTCTACATTTTCAGCAGTTCCAAGAAAGCTTCACACCCATTTGCACTACTCAGGTGACCCTGAGGATAAATCTTCAAATGGCCTCAACAACTCTAAAAGAATGCAAATGACCAGCTGTCTGCAAGGAATAAAAATCCTTCCATTTCCCATCATCCAGAGAGAGCTGAAGAAGCTTCTTGGATGAGAAGCGAAACATCTTCAAAGAAAAACAAAGTCCAGTTGCCTCTCGAAAAAGCACCTTTGGGACAACCATGATCTGGATGACTGAGAATCTCCATAGACATTTAATTTATTCCTCTATAAAAGAAAGGTACATGCAGCCAGTCCTGTATTATCTCAATAGTGTGAGTTTTTATTTCAGTGAGAGAGAAAAAGGCATTCAAATTATTCAATGTAATTCTATGATACTTCTTTAATTCACATGCCATTCGTTCCTGTGGTCCTCTTGTCCTCTGCTGCTATCTCAGGAATTTCAGGCAGCATAGCCAGTAGGGGGGTATGAGTATGATTTCAGCAAAGTTTGGAGAACATGTTAAGCAAATAGAACAAGAAAGGGAAACATGGGGGGACAGTTTTTTTCTACTCTCACAGGAGAGCAGGTATTACTGGGAATCTCCTAAGCAACATATAAAGGCATAACAGCTTCTGGTTTATGCTTCCCAATAAGCTGTGCCCATTTTTGTTCTGGGACATCATACTGGAAGTAATCAACAGCCATTATAACTAACAGTCACCAATAAGCATATCTTTTGTATTATTATTTTGACTGTCCTAACCAACTTGAGTGCTTATGTAAGTAGAAAAATGGATTATACAAAAACAAGTTTTTTATATACCAAAATAATTATATATTTTTCCAATCTCATTTTAGAAGCTATAGTTTAGCCACACATTGCTTGAATAAGAAATAATCATCATGGAATTGAAAAGAGAAAGTAGAATCTCTGCAATAACAACATGGAAGAGGGCAAAAAGGCAGCTTGGAGAGATAAGTTAACCCTCCTTAGTCTGCACATGGTGACTCACTTTATACAGTGATGATGATTAATCAGGATGCTGTGCCACCAAAGTAAGAGAAACTGGAATAGCTGAATGTTGCTTATCTAATGTATTATGTACAATATTTATCTTAAAAATATTTTTGTCTATATAATTCCCTGAAAACACAACAATAGGACAATTAAGTAAGGGTATTGTTAATTCAAGGCAGTCTTTTTTTTAAGTAAATAGGTACTTGGTTACTCTTGCCACAAAACATAGTTCACCTGCTACAGAAACAGAGCCCAAAACTTTATTAACATCCTATTCCATGTGTGTTAAACAGCCTAAAAAACGGACATCATATTATAAGGTTTTGCAAGCTTTCTTAGAATTTCCTGTTTTTTGCTTCTATTGCAAAGAGGTTTTTTTGCATAGTTTTGAATTCTTCTTCAGTTCATTTGTTCACAAACTTTATTTTTGCAAGATGTCTGTGATCTCCACATCTCATTGATCTGAGAATGGCGTATGGCAGAGGAAACTAGTAAAGCTAGCAAACACTGGCTAGAATATTTTACAATAAAAAGTAAGATACTCAAACAACCTTCAGGCACTTTGGATACAGTTGTGCAGGTTTATGCATTACATACTTGAGAATATTATCCCCAGCACATTATATTTCCCGTTTTTAAAAAAGGTAAACAAGAGCTTCTTGTTTTACGAAATTTAATAAGAGTGGTAAAAACGCAGAAATGATTGGCAGATTTAATTAAATTAAAAATATTAGGAATTAATTTTGAATTCATAGTGTGCATGTGTGTATAGCAGTATAAGTTATTATTCAGATGACAGAGAATTGTATCATTTTAGAATTTGCATTTCTCAGAATCAGAACTTTCAATAATATAGCTATCTTTTCTTCCTCCCTGATGAAATTTATTTTCTTTTTCCTTTCTGGCCAAATCATTAGTTTTCTATTAAAGTGAACTAGATCCAAAAAAATCTAGAAAATAGGAAGAGCTCAACAGGAATTGCTCAGCTTCTATCTTTGCTGTAATAAATGAACAAGCATTAAAAGCGACTAATAGAAATAGATCATGGTCTATAAGGTTTACCAATTAGGAACAAGGTTTTGATTTAGTGGAAAGCAAGTGGTATAGAAAGATCTATAGAGACAAGAATTTGCGATCTGAGATGTGTGCCCAAGAAGACAACTCAAGCTCTCTGGAAAGAGTTAAAAGGAAGGAGATTAAAATTATTTTTCTGAACTTAATAAAGCCTTTTATGGTGCACTCTTCTAAAAATACTTCCTACATTTTATTGATATACTTAGCAATAAAAAACACACTGTTGGATACTTTGGAAGCTGTGTTGCTGGACAGAGAAGTCAGTTGGTGCATCCATAGTACCATATTTTTTGCAAAAAGAAAACTATTAAATTGTACACAGTTGTGCAAAAAAAATATAGATTGTATAAAAAAAGGATATTTCAAATCTATAGGCAAATGTCTCTTAAGTGGTTCTGAACTGGAACAATCTAAATAGATTACAGTGGATGATAAGTCTAATACCTGCATTTTATATACTGTACAGGTAGTCCTCACTATGGAGCTCAAAATTTATGTTGCTAAGTGAGACATTTGTTAACTGAATTTTGCCCCATATTAAGACATTTCTTGCCACAGTTGTTAAGTGAATCACTGTAGCTGTTCAGTTAGTAATGTGGTTGTTGAATCTGGCTTCCCCATTGACTTTGCTTAACAGTGGGTCACAAAAGGTGATCACATGACCCTGAGACACTGCAACCTTCATAAATATTGTATGAGTCAGTTGCCAAGCATCTGAATTTTGAACATGTGACCACGGGGATGCTGCACCAGTTGTAAACATGGAAAACATTCATAAATAACTTTTTTTAGTAACTTTGAACAGTCAGTAAATGAACTGTTGTAAGTCATGGATTACCTGTATACATAAAGAGCTATTTCCTAAACCGTGCCAATTGTCTAAGGCCAGCCCAAGAGTAAGGATAGCATTTTTCCTTTATTTTGTTATGGTTATTTTAGCGTTCATTTTTTTCCTTCAATCATATCGCATATTCACATAGAGTGGGAAATAACTACAGTGTGTCCAGGGCTACAGGGCTAAAGACTCCTTTTAGAAGGCATGAAACAATACTGAATTGTTTATAGTCTGGAAGACCTTTAACCACCCTTGTAAACAGCCCAGAGTCACTTTTCAGAGTGAGAAGGCCAGCATATAAATTTAATAAATTAATAAATCACACTTGAGACAGCCTACAAATTCTCTAATACCTTCCAATTAGAACATTATTGTTGGAACATTTAAACCTGCACACAGTTACACAATTTCTGTTAGTGGAAAAATTCTGCTGTCCATGAAAACCTATCCAATCATAAATATGTTCATTTTTAAAATGATACAAATATTTCTGAGGTTACATTTTGCAATTATATGAACACTGTTTCTATGGAAAATGCTGTACTGTAGATGATTGCCAGTGAGTTGGCCTTGTTCCTTGTTCATGTCTGGAATGTTAATTGTATTAATTCTTCCAAATGTAGCTTATTGCAGAAGGAGTTAGTTTCTGGAAAAGGAAGAAAAATATGAAGACAATTTTTTTATAAAAATGCTTTCTTGTTATCATGTTTTACCTAAATACAACGTGAAGAATTTTTTTCAGTTATACTTGGCAAAATATTAAACTAGTAAGATAGATTTGATTTCTGATTTTTACAAAACAGCAGCAAATGCTTATGCACCAGAAACAAATTCTTTGTGTGTCTAATCACACAAAGAAGTATTCTACTTCTACTTGTATTCTATTCTATTTCTACTTCTATTCTGTTCCACTTCTGTTCTACTCCATATTCTATTCTATTCTGTTCCACTTCTCTTCCACTTCTGTTCTACTCTACTCTACTCTACTCTACTCTACTCTACTCTACTCTACTCTACTCTACTCTACTCTTTTCTATTCTAGTCTACTCTACTCTACTCTACTCTACTCTACTCTACTCTACTCTACTCTTTTCTATTCTATTCTATTCTATTCTATTCTATTCTATTCTATTCTATTCTATTCTATTCTATTCTATTCTATTCTATTCCCCTCCACTATATTCTATTCTATTCTATTCTATTCTATTCTATTCTATTCTATTCTATTCTATTCTATTCTATTCTATTCTATTCTATTCCTTATTATACTATATTCCTTATTCCATTCTACTTCTATTCTGTTTCTCTTCTCTTCTCTTCTTCCTCATTCTCTTCTACTTCTACTTCTATTACTTCTATTTCTATTTCTACTCTATTCTAGCTTGATGGAAAGATACCTTCTTTCAGTCAGAACAACAGAGGAGAGAAGAGAGAATGACAAATAAAACAACTTGTAGCTTTCTAGCAAGATAGACAGACTGGATAGTGTGTCTTTTATTTACTGAATCTGTTATTTGAAACCTTCTGTTCTTTGATGATGTTCACAAGTGCAGTATTAAAAGGATATCAGAGAGAAAATCTATGAAATAAAAATAAAATAAAATGTATAATCGGTAGACACTGATCAAAGTAGTTCTGAGATATCCCTTTTTAGTTTAAAGCAAATAAGCAAAAGCCAAGTCACAGCAGTATGAGACATCATTTTTCATATTGGCAAATGTCTATGTACACATGTGCTGTAGACTGTATGTGGTGTACAGGTAGTCATCAACTTATGACCGGTTGCTTAGTGACCATTTGAAATTATGACAGATTACCCAAAAGGTACTTATGACCCAGTTCCAAAGTTCTGATGGCCATCCGCCTTCCCACAATTTTGTGACTGCATTTTGGTCAGTCAGCAACCAGCCTGCATTTACGGGTGTTTGCAGCATCCTATGGTTACATGATCTTGATTTACAATGTTCTGCCAAAAATCAGTGCTTACAAAAAATGTCCATAGTGAACAATGGGTTTGCTTAACAATCACAGAGGTCGCTTAATGACTGCTACAGAAAAAGTTGTAAAATCAGATCAGTCATGTGAGTGACTTGCTTTACAACCATCACAATTTACAGTAGTAATGGGCAGGCTCCACTGCAGTCATAAGTTGAGTAACATAGGTGTTACTCCAGTGATAATATGGTTTTCAAGCAGGGATGAACAACTTGAGGGCAGGGTCTAGAACATCCCAGAGTGGATGAGGCCACCTGTTTTGGTCTGGTTTGGGAGCCTTCTTGAAGGATTTCAAAAGACAAACAAATGCCTTAAACACTGCAGAGGCTTATGCTAATCTTTTATTCCTTAAAAAAATCCCAAACCCCAATGAATCAGGCATAAAGATTCCTTATCTTTTCAAATGTACAACGCATAATTTATTTGCTAATACATCTATTTAACCCACTCTTGATTTACAGTGCAGTTATAACTTGCTAATCCCCAAATTTTCAAGTTAAATGAAGTTTATTTCCATTTATAATATAGATTATTTTGAAATAATCTGTATTACTGAAGGTGCAATATATATTATTTTCAGAAGATCTTAAACTCTCAAGAAACTGCCTTCATTCTAACTTATCCAATAAATAGGCAATATTGTATTTATTTTCTTTTTAAAAAAGTCTCTGGGCTTATGCAAAATGGCAAATAACAAGAACAGATGGATCTAAATTAGTATTTGTGCATACTTGGAATCAGTGCTTTTTTTGTAAAAAAAAAAAAGTTGCTGGAACTCACACATGTCATACAACCTGCCTTGCCTACCCTACAAGGTTCCATCCAAAAATGGTGCTGGAACTCCGTTCTGGGCATTCTATGACAAAAAAAGAGCCCTGCTTGGAATTATAATTTTAGAGAAGACATTCTATCATTATTCCTGTTATTATTATTTTAGTGGTATCAAGGCTAACATAAATTTAAGAAATCTGATTCAACTCACTCTTTGCTGTTTATGTTTCTTATTTAAAGGGGAGATTAATTAGTATGCATTTATCCTAATTTTCATGCTCTTTAATAAGTTTTACTTTTGAAGAATCCACCCACAAAGCATTCTTTCAGAGAATTCCATTGATAAGATTTTCATCCACCATCTCTCATGGCAATTATACCAACAGTAGCACAAACAGGTTAGCTTCTTACTCATGTTATAAAGTGATGGTGGTTAGTCAGGATATTAATATCTGAAAGCAAGCAGGCTTTGCTAATGAAGGCATAAGATGTGCCATGAAAACAAGCCACTTGAAGTTCAAGGAAGGGTTAGAAACTTTCCTCAGAGGAACCTGATATTGATATAGTGACTTTACTCTAGCTCTCTTTACTAAACAAGGTTTGTAAACATAGGCACTTGCAGCATAGAGATGAGTCCTCCCCAAAGTTCATCAAGTTCAGCTTACAAGACTTTAAGTGGCATATAGGCAAGTAATCAAATCAAAGTGGCATATAGGCAAGTAATCAGGCAGAGTCCCAGGGTCAAAGCTTGTAGCAGATCCATCAGCTGATCCAGGTTCAAAGTCAGAGTTGCAGGGTTCACAAATTCAAGGCACATAAAATGGGAGTTAAGGGGCTGTAGCCCTGGTATAGTTCATTTAGTGTGCCTCATTAAGTAGGGTGAGATTCCTGCTGCACAAACAGTCTTGAGCAGTGGTGGGGTTCAGCCAGTTTGCACCACTTTGGCAGAACTGGTAGCTAATTGCCCAGGCCCAGAATGGACTTCCGGAAGCGGCATCCACACAGAGAACCAGTTGTTCACATATTTGTATCCCACCACTGATCTTGAGGAACTCCTTTGCTCTACCCTCTTTGCAGTCTATTGAACCCACTGCATTGCTAGGGGGAGGTAATTTTGCGCCCTCATCTTCCAAAAGCAATGGCAGCTATGTCTGTTGGTTGCTGGCCTGGCCCACCTTTTCTGCCTGCTCAGATAGCAGTCTGGTGGTGCTAGAGCAGGCTGCTCATCATCTGTTGGCTGGAGATGGCTCTGGAGTTGGCTGCTCATCATTGATTCCAAATATGAGCCAACTGTGACATTAAAAGGGGTACACATCGCAGTTTGGGAAATCCTGATGAAACATACCAAAATAATCCTGCTTTTCATTCAACGGCATAATCTAAACTGTCTGAAACAGATCTTAACCATACATGTCTGGATATTATGAACTATAAACTTGTTCATAGATGCTATTGTTTTCAGTGATCCTTTGATGATGATGATGATGATGATGATGTGCTCTAAAGTCAGAATCAAATTTTAGAAACCATACCGATCCCCAAAGTGACACTCATGATTTTCTTGGTAAAATACAGGAGAGATTTACCATTGCCTTCTCCCCATGCCTTACCATTCTCACTAAAGTCATCATCTGCCTCAGAGATCTTCCTAGATTATTGCTGTCCAATATAGAAGCCTTCCTCCTGTCACTGGGCAGCTGGGATGAATAAATGCAACAACAAATAGAGGGAACACAAAATATCAGATATTCATTATATCCTGCTTTGAAACATCTGCATTTCTCTAGCTATTGAAGCAGGAATATTTTTTCAGTTATTGTCATATATTTTCAATATTGTTCTCATTTTAAGAGGACATAGAAGAAACCATGACTTTAAACTGATTAACTGATACAAATTATCTAAGCCCTGAAAGATTATAATTGAAATGGACTTACTCTTAAAGCCATTCAGAGTCTTTCACAAGAGCCAAACCACCTGTAGATTTCATAGAGTTCTTGCAGGTGGAGCAGCAGGAAACACAATAGTATAAAGATTCTTGGTGGTGATAATCTCCCATAGTTTTTATTACCTAAAGCAACCCAAGAAGAAATATAAACTCCAATTGTTAAAATATGCTAAAACATCTGTCAAGAGCAGATGATGGCAATCCCTCCATTTTGTTTCTATTATCTTTTCTATTAACAGATGGTAAAACTGCCAGACTGAATTTTTGGGTTAGCCAACAAATGAGTGGATATGACTACAGAATGTATTTGTGCAGCATTTAGTTATTTAGAACTGATAAATTAATTTTTTCTGTTTTATAAAACATTCATGCAATGAGGCATTTCATCTTTTCATCTTAGCTGGTTTTATAAGAATGGGTGTGGTATGGAAGGAAAAACTTGAAAGAAATTTACATCAATCTGTAAGTGTGCAGTAAGCTGCCCAGAAAAAAAAATGGCAGGTGTGTGATTTGAAAGTATGAGCATTTTTTAATATAATGAAAAAAATTATATGACTCAACATCTAAATGAATAGTACATTGGAAAAAAAATGAGCGTTGAAAATTGATGACCCAAAGGTGCCTTTTCAAAAGGCAACTGGACTTTGTTTTATTTTAAAGAAGTTTTGCTTTTCATCCAAGAAGCTTCTTCAGTTCTTGCTGAATGGTGGAGGATGAAGGATTTAGTTGTGTTTCCCTAAAAATAAGACCGGGTCTTATATTTTGTTTTGGACTAAAAGACCCATTAGGGCTTATTTTGGGGGGATGTCTGACTTTGTGGCCGAACGTGCCGGCAGAATGTGCCTTCAGGTGTGGAGGAGAGTGGTGTGGACAGGCAGGCGAAGCTGAAGGACAGGACGGTGCAAGCCTCCCCTGCTGCTTTCCTACACCTGCCACACTCTTTCCTTTTGCAAGCAGATGCTTCCAGTCTCCATCAGTTCTCCGTCCAGGCGAAAAGTGTTTGGGGACCTATGGGGCACTTGGGAACAGAGCGAATCACTCTGTTTCCAAATGCCCTATAGGCGCTGAAGTACATTTATGCCCAGAGGGAGACTGAAAGCTTTGTCTGCTTGTGAATGGGGTGCTTGGAAACAAAGAGTCAAGTATACCATGCCTTCTTTCATGCCACCAGTGTATAGGCACTCACTGAAAGACAAAGGATAACAGCAAATTGAGATGCTAGACAAATTTGATTCTTAGGAACTAGGCCCTAGATTCAGAGCCAACATAGAATAATAACTTTGATGATTTTGCGTGTTTGGTTCAAGGTGGGATCATCTGTGTACTTTTATCTCACTTTACCATCAAGATCTCAAAGCCATGCCCATGGCATTCCCCTTTTTCTATTTTCCCATTAAAAAAAATAGTTACCGTAGATTGAGTGATCAGTCTGTCTTGGAGTTCCTCAGTGAATTTACAATGGTAGTCTTAGGTTTTAAACTCCCAGGTCCTAATCCAGCACGTTAACATTACATTATAGTGGCCATGTTAAAAACCAAAGGGAGAAAAGGGAAGAAAACTGCTAGGTTGCATGCAGAAATGTGTTCAGAGTGATGGATTTGTTTGTTACTCTGATAGCCTAATTAGGAGCTTTCATGACTATGAACTGGCAGAGGCAGAGAACTTCTAGTATAAAGGATTCCATCTGATATTAGCCATCCATGTGCTGGAGCAACTTATCTAATAGGCTGATTTGATATGTGTGTTTTTCTGTGATTTCCTATTTGAAAACTGAAACTCTGTCTCTATGTGACAATATTTTCTGCACTGTTCATTGAACCTTAACCACTTTATGCCTTTCAAACCTTAACTGAATTAAGACTTAATTATAAATATGATTAGGAATGCTCCTGTTAATTTCTATTTCAGACTGTTAATAGCATCACGAAAGCCTTTGGAATAGGTTGGTATATTCCACTGAACATAAATTGATCCTTCTATCCACAGAAAAGTCTCACATTTTCATTTTCTGTATTATACAGAGCTCCTGAACTTGCATGGATATTTGTTATTGCAGGCCTGCTGTAGCACAAACTGCAGGAGTGCTCCATTCATGAACCTAAACCTTCATCCAAACATTTTCAGTCATTGGAAACAGACTCTCTCACAGGGAACAAGTGTTATCATCTCCTTTTACTGATTTCTGTGTAACAGCCTTTAGGACATGATTCAGGTGTATTTTAAATGAGTGTAGTTGCTTCTTCATCACCCCAGCTATCTCAGTTGTTATGCTGAGTCTGTGTTGGCCTTGGTAGAAATGTTTACCCCCTGGAAATAAAATAAAGGCTCTTTAGACAGATGTTTTCATTTCCGTCCAGATGGTTCTCCTCTGTTCCTCATCCAGAGTTCTTGGTTGAGGCACAGCAGAAAAGAAGCAGCAAAAACCCCTTGACATAGCAGCTCCTTAAAAAGCATCTGAACTAAGGAACGTTGATCTAAAATGGTTTGTTGAAAGAGTCTATGGTCTAATGAAAAAAGCTATATTTGTCTGAGACAATGGAAATAACAAACCTGGTTTGTTATTCTTCTGAAAAATAAAGAGCACAGTGGTACGCTAGTTTGCTATTTTTTCCATAATAATCTACCATGCTTTGTAAAGCTTATTAGTTTTATATGATATATAAGAATATTCTAATTAGGATGTCTCAAAGCAATTGATCTAACAAAATCACTCTGTTGGCTTTAAATGATGCAGAATAAGAGAAGAGAAATCTCTACAAAGAGTAGTCATATTTATATATCCATTAGACCGTATTATATTTGCAATATAATGATTTAGAGAATCAAAACAATTATATTACATGCTTATAATTGGGTCACCAGGGGTGAAATAAACTGACCTAACTGGCTCAAACAATTAACACAGAGGGTTAAGATATCTGGTTTTGCTTTGAGCTAAACTAATTTTAATTCTTCTAGCTATCTAAGCATCCTACCTGTTAGGTATATATGTAGCCTTTAAGGCTTAAGCTTGGCAGTCACGTGGGGTGGTGGTGAAGAGGATGAACAATGGCAAACAAATGGGTACATTGTAACATTTCCTCTAATAAAATAAATGCACAAATTGTGGATGACAGTGAGTACCTTTTGAAAAACATCTTAAAACATGACTACCATCCAATTAACTATGAATTAATTAATCCATAATAAACATACTGACTTGTGTCTTGCTAGTGCATGACCATGAGACAACTGACTTGGTAAATAGATAACTGGATTTCTGCATTTAGGAATGACAGATTTAATTATTTTGTTATTAAGAATAAATCATGGAGAAAATCTATGTCAAAAATGACTTGATGGTACACAGTAAGAATAAAGCTGATCTGAGAAACCCTAATAACATTGGAAAATGAAACTACTAGGATGTTTTTGCAGAAAGAAAGCCACAAATATAGCAATGTACTGTCCCTTTTTGACTAGGACAGCACATCAATCTTTTAAAGATGGTGTATCCACTTTTCTACTCATATGAGCACTCAGAATGGCTAATGAAAATTAAAAAAAGGAAAAGAAAAACAAAGTGAATGCTAGTACTAGCTAACATTTACATATGTGTAAATACTGAGAGAGTCAGAGCCATCAAAAGCTTCCAATGTAATTCTCTCCACTGGGGTATAATGGGAGATGTCTTCTTCACACAGGTTTGAGGGCTGCAGTTCAGTCAGCAGAAATATATTCAAAAGGACCCTATCTTCAGACATTAATTGCTCATAATGAGAAATCAGTCCTTTAGATAGTCATGCTTACACTGTTTTGGACTTTAAATATTAATCCCAACACCTTAAACTCTGCCTGGTAAGTAGATCATTCAGTAAAATTATTTAATATCAATTAATTGCTCAGTTGGTACATTTTGAACAAATTGTAACTTCCAGAAAACAATATCTCCCATATCTCTTAACAGAGGACAAATAAATAAATATAAGTAAAAAATAGACTACGTGGTAATGCCAAGCATACTGAATTTAAAGTTTTGACATTTGCCTAACCATGTGCAGAACACAAGTTAGGAACCAATAAGAATAATGTTTTCAAGGAGTGGACAGGTTTGGTAGCTCTTTGAAGCATGTAAGAAATTCAGCTGCGAGTAGTTTGGATGTCATGTTTTGAACCACATTTCTGTTTATTTTCAGAATATGAAAGGAATATCTGAAGACAAGAGGACTGTGACTTATTTAATCTTTTTATCATAGAAATTTTTAAAATTGTCAGTCTGTTGAGTATAACAATCTCAAAAGTATATTAGCATTCTACAAAAGAAATTTTAAGCTAGAGAACATCTACTTAAAATTAATTTGTTTTTATTTTGGGGAAAAAGATATGAAAGTTTCTCAGTTAAGAATGACTGAGAATATTTTTCTAAATGTAGAGTTGAGGTTGGTTTTTATTATTGTTGGAAAAGAATGTTGTTTGCAGTTTGGTTCAATGTTCTAAATATTGAAATCAGGAAGCATAAGAATCTGGAACTGGCCATTTACATTCTGTGTGGTTGCTTCCCTAGTTGCTGGAATTAAATTATTTATGCAAAGACTCAAAGACTACTCTTCTGTTCTTCAGTATATTAGTGCATGTTGAATGAGCAGTGGGGGGTGGTTGGGCTTTGTATCCTTTTCAAAAGCTTCTTTTTAAAAGAAATATTGTCCATAAAATATGATGAATATGTAAAGAAATCTCTAAACATAGTTTGGATTGACTTCTGAAGGAGGATCTGCTTTGTATAGTGATGGAAGATTCCACTAGGAAAAACAATAATCTATAGCGCTAGTTCCTCAAGGGGCTAACATGGGCTTAGAGGGTCTACGCTTTCCTTATAATGGAAATCTGCAGACAAAGGAGATAGAAAATAATTCTCTTACACTGGATCTCTTGGTTTGCAATTGAAATAAATCTCCAAACCACATGAAAAGAAGCAGTGAATGGATTTTCATCTCATGGGAGATGAGGAGAGCACAAGCTACATGAGTCAAAATGAGACATTCTAAAAGAAATTTGCTTTATAAATTTGATATAAGAATGGTAATAATGGATTATTTAGGCACTATGTATTTATTTATCCCACCCATCTGGCTAAATAAAATTGCCCTCTATAATTTGTGATACCGACTGTTATCTTGGAATTGTTTATTTGAAAGCTTCCCACTGGATTCAGATAGTAAACATGATAGCAACAGGGATGTAATTGAAGTTGTCACAGGGGGATGGGGGGAAATTAACTACTTTCCTATCACATCATATTTTCTGTGATTGGTATTTTCGAATAGGCACAGAACTAGTCACTTCATTCTGTTTGGGTTCTTGTGACTAATTTAATGTACATTTAGGAAGTTATTTTTATTTACTACCTTCTTTAGAAAATTACTATCATCACATCTGTATAATATCCGACAACTGACTGAATATGTTCAGAATACATAGAATGTAATGTGACATGTAATTTTTGGGTTGCCCATATGTAGCATTGTTTTCCCAATAATTCAATAACTGCACATATAGTTGCGACCTGTATCTCTTTGTCCAAGAATGAGTTTTTATGTACAGATGGGGAATTTTGTTCTACTGACCTAATCCCATATAGACCAGACTAGCTGGCTCACTGATCTTCAAGTAAGGCTTCATCTCTATCCAGCTTAATGCACGCAGAAGCACCAGCTCCAGTGGTGGGATTCAAATATGTGAACAACTGGTTCTCTGTGTGGATGCCACTTCTGGAAGTCCATTCTGGGTCTGGGCAACAAAAAAGTAGCTACCGGTTCTGCCGAAGTGGTGCGAACTGGCTGAATCTCATCACTGACCAGCTCTGGTTTGATTATTCTGCTTCTTTCCCATAATAGGAAATATTAGAAGATTGAAACTGAGCTGGATTTGCAGTTGCAAATCCCAGCTCTTGTTTCTTCTGGTCAAATGAACACTAGGAAGAGTAGAAGACTGGGCAACATGAGGACTTGTAGAAAATGCTCCTGGAACCCTGCTGTTTGTCACTCTCTGCCCTGTGGAAAATATAGGAGGAATTTGAACATCTAGATCTGTATTAGTTTCAGTGCAGTACCATCATTGTAGTGTTTATATCATTTTGCTAAAATGCATTTTTACTTTTTAAAAACTTCCAGTGTTGGAGCATTCATAGCTGCTGGAGGCAGGTTGTTCCACTGATTAATTGTTCTAACTGTCAGGAAATTTCTCCTTAGTTCTAGGTTGCTTCTCTCCTTGGTTAGTTTCCATCCATTGCTTCTTGTCCTGCCTTCAGGTGCTTTGGAGAATAGCTTGATTCCATCTTCTTTGTGGCAACCCCTGAGATATTGGAACACTGCTATCATGTGAACACCCTCATCAGGGTGTTCACTGACTAGAGAATAGATCTCTTATGCTTCTAAAAAATGACCAAGGAAATAAATTTCATTAGTTTCAAAATATTATGTATTTGCATGGAAGGGAGGCAATCACTCATTACAGGAAATGCAAACTTTGCAAAATTAAAAATAGAGGGAATATTAGCCAATTTTGACTAATAATGCATTATGTTTAGATATTAAGCTGAAATACTCTCCAAAGCTTTAGTTTTGAGTTTTGTTATCATTTTCTATTAGTTTTTTTAAACTGATTTTTATGTTAAGGATTATAGCTATATTTATTTATAACAATAAAGAGGATAGAAAATGATTGTCCTTTTATTGGTTTAGGCAATCATACAGCTATCCATTTTTATTATAATCTTCATTTAACTCAGCTCACCCGTATAGTTCTCAGTAATGATTCTCTTCATGCAATCTGGTGCACTATTATGGATGAGGAAACTCTTTGGTGTCCAACAAGAAAGTGTGTTTTGGAACTGATGATATAGACACTTCACAAATATTACTGTAAATGACACTTTACATTACAAGAACCACTTAGAGAGTATGGCAAATTATGCAATTTAAAATATAGTTGTCTTATTCATAAATAAGACTGGTCATACATCCTTATTTAGTCTGGTCACAGTTAACTATTAAGGCATTATTGCTTTCTGTGTTTTTTATTCATGTTGTGTGAATTATCAAGCCTGAACTCTTTCTATTTGTTCTACAACCAAAGTAACTCAAGAAACATCTTCAGATGATTTAGTGTTAACATTAACTCAGCTGATAGACTCGTCAATTGAAGCGGTTGAAATTATTGCACAATATGGGAAAGTTTCTGGTTTTAAGGTAAATTCTAATAAGACTAAGATACTATCGAAAAATATGTTTAAGGAGGATAAAGATAAGTTAGCCTTATGTACAGGTTTCGAAATGGTTAAAAAGGTAAAATATTTGGGGGTTTATATCACAGCTTCTAACACAAAATTGTATAAGAATAATTATGAAGCTTTATGGGCTAAGGTACAAAAGGNGTGTTAACAATGGAGATTTTGTTGATTAAAATTCGTGAATCCTCTGTAATAAGAGGAATTAAAGTTAATAAGATAGACTATAGATTAAGAGCTTTTGCAGATGATTTAGTGTTAACATTAACTCAGCCGATAGACTCGTCAATTGAAGCGGTTGAAATTATTGCACAATATGGGAAAGTTTCTGGTTTTAAGGTAAATTTTAATAAGACTAAGATACTATCGAAAAATATGTTTAAGGAGGATAAAGATAAGTTAGCCTTATGTACAGGTTTCGAAATGGTTAAAAAGGTAAAATATTTGGGGGTTTATATCACAGCTTCTAACACAAAATTGTACAAGAATAATTATGAAGCTTTATGGGCTAAGGTACAAAAGGATCTAAATGAGTGGGAAAAATTGCAATTATCTTTGTTGGGAAGAATTTCAGCTGTAAAAATGAATGTTCTTCCTAAATTTCTTTACTTGTTTCAGATGATTCCTATTTTAAAAAAAGATGCTAACTTGGATGATTGGCAAAAGGGTATAAACAAATTTATTTGGGCGGGCAAGAAGCCAAGGGTTAGGTTCAAGATTATGCAGGATATAAAAGAACGAGGAGGACTTAAAGTTCCTAATTTAAAATTATATTATGATGTGGTGGTTTTGACATGGATTAGTGATTGGTTAAATTTGACAAATGGAAATATTCTTTCTCTTGAAGGATGGGATTTGTTATTTGGTTGGCAGGCATATTTAATTTATGATAAAAAAAGTAGATAGAATTTTTAAGGCTCATATTTTGAGAAGTGCCTTACTTCGAGTTTGGAAGAAGTATTATTATGGATTAAATTATAAGATTCCGATCTGGACAAGTCCAGGACAGATGATAGAGGGGATATCTAGGGGAGTCAAATTGGATAAAGTTTCATATAAAGAATTACTTTTGCCGGTAGGACAAGATTGGCAACTTAAATCTCTGGGAGATCTGAAACAAGAGAATATTGAATACTCATGGTTTTATTATAGTCAATTGTCTATGAAGTGGAGTTTGGATCAAAAAGTTGGTATTATAGTACAGGATGTGAATTTGATTAAACAGATTAGAGATCAATCTCAAGCTCATATAAAAAGAATTTATGGTGTACTGGTTGAACTGGATTCGGAAACAGAACTGGTGAAGGA
Organism: Protobothrops mucrosquamatus; assembly: GCF_001527695.2. Classification (NCBI taxonomy): domain Eukaryota; kingdom Metazoa; phylum Chordata; class Lepidosauria; order Squamata; family Viperidae; genus Protobothrops; species Protobothrops mucrosquamatus. The sequence goes on from NW_015387393.1 coordinate 188,248, forward strand.
TTGTATGATAAAATGGGCTCAAAATATAGAAGAGCCGATTTTACTGGAGACATGGGAGNTAAATTTGTGATTGTTAATGTAGTATATTTTATTAAAATTAAATAATTTGTAATAATGATGTTTAATATGTTAGTTTAGGAGAGAGCTAAAGGATGTCATAGAATTGTTAACTTAAGGGTAATATAATTTAAGACAGAATATAATTATTGTATTGTAAACCCTGTGTGTAGCTCTGGGAAGTCGGGGGGAAGGGAGGGGTGTGTGGAAGGGTGGGGTATGAGGGAGGTGGGGAGTTATATTGTAAAAATTCTAAAAAATTTTAATAAAAAAAAAAAGAAACATCTTCACTAAACATCTTGCCTAAGGGATAGAGAAGAGTGGGGGGCTTAGTTCAGTTTTCATGTCCTGCTGTGAGCTTCCCACAGGTTTTTGGTTTTCTGATCCACTAAAAGCACTCATAATTATTTCTTAGAGTTACATGATTATTGGATTGATATAGCATACTAGTCTACTATTTATTGAATGAAATGAAAAAAGTGGGTTCATCTGACTATCACATAAAGCATGATTTTTCTTTGACAGGTTTGCATATCATGCTAAATAAATATACTGATAAATCAAACAAAATTCTAAATTAAATTGATAAGTATCAAAGTGATTCCTATCTGAGGAATCTACTTCTAAGTAAAACAGTTACATCAGGAAAGCTGTATTATGTATTATGACTGAGCTTTGGCTTTTGTCTGTGGTAAAGGGAAGATTTTTCAATTGAGCAATTACTTAATAAAATCAGCAAAGCTAGAATCTGAAGGACACACACATCAAAAATGAACTCCAGTCTTATGATTTAAACTGAATACTTTGATCACTCCTAACATGGAAGAAGTCTTTTCTTCTTGACTTAGAAACATTTAGAATGTCAGTAAAATGTTTGGACAATGAGCAGTCAGAAAGCAGAATGCTGCAAGCATTTTCTTTGAATACCATGGAGATGCTTTGAATCACCTTCAGTTCTAATGGATTTTATACAGATGCAATAGTACACTATTTGCCCTGATAAGATAGTAGAAGAGATTCTACTGGGGATATATAGAGCCACACACATCCAAATCTGCTACTTCAAGACTGCTCTGCTTTAAGATTTATGAACTACTAAAGCTTTTTATTTGGCAGATTAATGGTGCAATGAATTATCATAGACTATGTTGCCATTTGAAAATAAAAGAGAAATCAGAACAAATTCTGCTCACTCCATTGTTTCTATAGTGAGCAGCTAAGTAGTGGGAGAGAGGACCTTCTCTATTGTATTGGAGGGATCAATGGGTAGTCATTGTTTTGGGGTCCTGTATGCCCCATGTTGAAACAATGCAACAAGAAGTATCTATGGAGATTTTAAGTCATCCAGGTCATGATTGTCCCAAAGGTGCTTTTTCAAGAGGCAACTGGAATTTCTTGTTTTCCTTTGAAGATGATTCGCTTCTCATCCAAGAAGCTTCTTCAGCTCTGATTGGATGGTGGGGAATAGAAGGACTTATAAATCCTTCTATAAATCCAAAGGTGAAAAAGCACCTTTGGGACAATGCAACAAGAAAAAACATTTATATTTAGTTGGTTTGGTAAAAAGTGTCAAAATGAAAATATTGTGATATTCACTTCACTTTTAAGAGTGCTTCAAGAATCAATAAATATTCATTCTTTTCACAATATAATAGTTGTTCAAAGTGATCTGAAATAGTTCCCCCAGATGGAGCAGGTTTGCAGACAAAGAAGGATACAAATATTTCCTACATGACATTTCCATTTCTGTTTAGATCATCCTTAACAGCTGTTGGTTTATCAACAGGTTACACCAAAAATGAACCAAGGGTTAGTTAGAGACTTAAAAATACAAAAACAGGACTTATTCAAGGTGCATACATAATTAAAGCTTTCAATGGATAAAAGACCTGGATGTTTTGCAATAGAGACTGCATCGATTTGACATTTGTTTACTAAATGTAAGCCTTTGTGTTTATATAACACACTGAATTATAACACAAACACTGAATAAAATAAATAATCTGAGAACATGGCTTTTCTTCTTATAACATACTATTTCCATTGCTTGGAATTGATACATTTTCTACTTTAGTGCTAAGTAAAGTTTACCAGTTGTACCCTCACTGGATTCAGTCAGTATATTCTCTCTATTAAAGGCAAGAATAAGATAGATGATATAGATAGATGATAGAGAGAAAATAGATAGATAGATATAGTTAGATAGACATAGATAGATAGATAGATAGATAGATAGATAGAAGATAGATAGATAGATAGATAGATAGATAGATAGATGATAGATAGATAGATAATAGATAGATAGATAGATAGATAGATATAGTTATACACACACACACACACACACACACACACACACACACACATATATATATATATCTGAAGAATCACAACCGTGAGACCACCAGGAGATAAAAACTATAACAAGTTTATTTACAATTAAAAGCACCTAGCTTTCGCCAGCCTCCTGCCGGCTTCGTCAGGGTGGCTAACCATCAGTGGGTGGCTGTTTTTATGGGAGTGGTGCCTTTTGCACCCAGCTCCTCGATCTCATGGCCCAGATAGTCCTCCTGTTTCGCATCCTTGATTGTTCTTTTGCGAGTTGTTGCGTTCCTGGTTCTCTCTTTCCCACCTCCTCTCTTCCCCTGTTCTACTTGTTCATCGGGAGGGGGCGGCACCCCTTCGTTTGGGACCTTATCTTGCTGTTTACTAACCTTTTTTCTTTTCCTGGCCACTTGCAATCCCATCATACTTCCCCCCTCCTTCTTCCCCGTAGCGCTGTCTGACTTCTCTCTCACCCGTGTTCCCACCACTCTCACTACTCCTTCATTCTCATCCTCCAGCCATCTCCCTTCTTCCTTTTCTCCCCCCTTCACACCACCATTCAACCCTACCTCCCTAGGTATGTGTGTAACCATTACTCCTCCCCTCACATTTCCCCGGGACCGGGCCATTGGGGACGCAAGCCACGCCTCCCCACTCGTTCTTACTACCTTGCCGTTAGCAATATCTCTTCCCTCATGCCCACACCCCTCCTTTTCCTTTTTATAGATATGGTAGCAGCTTGCCATCACCAGGACGCTACGTGCGCCAGCCCCGTTGTGGGGGCGGTGCACGTCTCCAAGGACGAGGAATTGAGGAAACGAGCAGAAAAGGGAAGAGGGATAGTTGGAGGCAGCGCGGTCGGTCTGACAGATAAGGAGAAACACTTAGGGGCGAGAAGGAAAGTTAGGCATGGAAGGGTGGGGGAGGAGAAGGAAGGGAAGGATGACTGTGGAACGAAGGTTGGAGGTGAATGTGGGAAAGTTGAGTGGTGTGATTGCCTGCAGGAGGGGCAGGAGGAGAAAGAGGAAGAGAGAACCCCCCTACGCATGCCAGGAGACCGGCAGGTAGGGGCCAGCAAGAGAGAGGAGTATGGACATGAAAGAAGGGGCGTTCCCCCCGCGCCACACTTAGGGGCGAGAAGGAAAGTTAGGCATGGAAGGGTGGAGGAGGAGAAGGAAGGGAAGGATGACTGTAGAACGAAGGTTGGAGGTGAATGTGGGAAAGTTGAGTGGTGGGATTGCCTGCAGGAGGGGCAGGAGGAGAAAGAGGAAGAGAGAACCCCCCTCCGCATGCCAGGAGACCGGCAGGTAGGGGCCAGCAAGAGAGAGGAGTATGGACATGAAAGAAGGGGTGTTCCCCCCGTGCCAGAGACGCCTAGGGGATGGCAAGACACATCCAGGGGTGAGATTGGCACAATGAGCTCCGTGACACACCCCGCATCTCCAACGACTCTATGCCAGAGGAAGGATAGGGAGAGAGAGAGGACTAGCGATCGGATGTGGCGGGAGGAAGGATTGAACGAGAGAGTTGTAGCCAGCAAGGGAGTGGAGCAGAGGAAATGGGAAGGATGGTGGGGAGGTGGTGGGAGATCGGATACGATAGTTGAAAGTGGGGGGAGTGAACGACAGGAGCACAGGTATGGAGGGGACGGGCCCCCAATGCCCCCAGGGACCCCCCATTGGAGGAAAGGTAGGGAGAGGGAGGTGAGTGGGTACGGAAGAGAGAGCACCCCCGCGACGCTGGTGACCGCCCATCAGGGGATGGGTAGGGAAGGGGAAGGGATTGACGTCTGCGGGCGCGCAGATGAGGGGTTGAGTGAGAGAGTAGAGGCTGGAGAGGGAGGGGAGATGAGAAAAACGTCATGGGGGGGCGGTGGAAGAAGTGAGAGGTCCGGCACAGATGCTGGGGGTGGGGGTGGATGTGAGGCAGAGGGCACCCGTACGGCCCCAATGGCCCCCTGCCAAAGGAAGAGTAGGGAGGGGGGGAAGACTCGTACCTGCAGACAGGCCGAGGAAACATCGCATTGGAATACCGGAATGAGAAAGGAGGAGGAGAGGGGAGAATGTGAAGGAAGGGGAGATGGTGGAGGAGTGGTCATGGAGATGGAGGGTGGGGGGAGTGAGTGGCAGGAGCATGGATATGATAGAGAGGACACCCCCGCATCAAGAGGACGACAGGAGGGGATCTATAAAAAGGAAAAGGAGGGGTGTGGGCATGAGGGAAGAGATATTGAATAATGGTTACACACATACCTAGGGAGGTAGGGTTGAATGGTGGTGCGAAGGGGGGAGAAAAGGAAGAAGGGAGATGGCTGGAGGATGAGAATGAAGGAGTAGTGAGAGTGGTGGGAACACGGGTGAGAGAGAAGTCAGACAGCGCTACGGGGAAGAAGGAGGGGGGAAGTAAGATGGGATTGCAAGTGGCCAGGAAAAGAAAAAAGGTTAGTAAACAGCAAGATAAGGTCCCAAACGAAGGGGTGCCGCCCCCTCCCGATGAACAAGTAGAACAGGGGAAGAGAGGAGGTGGGAAAGAGAGAACCAGGAACGCAACAACTCGCAAAAAAACAATCAAGGATGCGAAACAGGAGGACTATCTGGGCCAAAAACTTTAAAAAGTTTTAATAAATAATGATCCAAGCTTTCACCGGCTCTCTGCCGGCATCTTCAGGGATCTATGTAGGTCAATGGGAGGGCACTTGTTATAATCAAGCTGCCTTTGCACCCGGCCCATGGATGCTACCGTAACGCTCCACTGGCCAATCGCCGTTCCAACCTCGTTCCCACCCCATTCAGCCAATCCACCTGAGCTGTTCCTATATATATAGTTAGATAGATAGACAGATAGACAGATAGGCAGATAATATGCCATCAAGTTTGTGTCACCTTTTAGATAGATTTTTCTATGATGTTCACCCTCTAATGTAGCCATAACCACTGTACTTGAATTTATCCACCTTACTCTTTTCTTTCCTTCCACTTTTCATAGCATTAGAGTCTTCTCTAAAGAGCTATGTGTTTGCCTAGTGAGTCCAAAATAGGATAATTTGCCCTTTACTATGAATTCTGGGCTGATTTGTTCAATGTTTGTGTTCTTGGCTGTCCATGGCATTCTCAGTTCTCTCCAAATTAAAGTTCAAAAGTGCCAACAATATTCCTAACCTGCTTGTTCAAAGTGCAATCTTTGCTTCCATACAGCATCACAGGAAATACCATGTCTTGCATGATTCTGATTTTTGCAGGTACTGTATAAACCTATTTTGGCATCTGAATATATTTTCTAAGGTCTTCATGGCTGCTCTAATAAGTGGTAAGTCTAAAGCATATTTCTTGCTTGCTTGTCCTTTTGCTGTTGATAGTTTATCCTAAAATGCAAAAGCTATCTACCATTTTAATATCAGTTCTAAGGTTGATTATTGTACCTGTTGTCATTTGTCTTCTTCATATTTACCTTTAATTCCATTTTTTCATTATGATCCTTGACCTTTATTGGTAGACCTTGTAGATTCTTTGCATTCTTGTCTATTAGAGAAGTGACATCAGAGCAATGCAGATAATTGATACTTCTTTCTTCAGTTTTAAAGTGACACCTATCCTCTTCTAATCCAGCTTCCATTAATATATAACAGCCATATAGGTTGAATAAATAAGGGGAAGTATGCAGCCTTGTGCCACTCATTTGCCAACCTGGAACTAGTATTTTCTACCATGTTGTGTCAATGCTGTGGCTTCCTCACCTGTATATAGGTTTCCCATGAGGTCTATTAGATGTTCATGATCAAATAAACAAAGGTCTTTTTATAATCAAGGAAGCATCTACTGATTTATTTTTGATATTTTTTGGCTTCCTCAATTATCTAGCATGCATGAGCAATAATGTCCCCTGTTCCGTGGCCTTTTCTTAAACCAGTTTTTACATCTGGCATATCTTTTTCTATATAGGGTTCTAATCTGTGTTGGATGATCCTAAGCATTATTTTGCTAGCATGTGAAATTAAAGATATTGTATGATAGTTTGCCCACTCTGTTAAGAGTCCTTTGTTTGATATTAGAATGTAGATTTACTACTTCCAATCTGTTTGGCACTGTGTATTCTTCAGATTTATTGATATAGTTTAGTTAGAAATTTTACTAATTTTTCTTCTCTTGTTTGCCATATTTTTGTAAACATTCCTTCAGTTTCTGTAGCCTTCCAACTTATAATGATTAGAGTGCTGATCTAACTTCATAGTACTAGAGGCTCTTGTAAGTAAAGAGTACCTTCTAAGAGATCTTGGATGTTGAACACCAGTACTATATATGTTGATATCAAGAAGTATACTCCTTCCATAATTGAATTGATTATATGTCCATTGGCAACCAATTTGATTTTAGAGTTTCATAATTTCTAAATATCATATGTGAATCTAATTCTGTTTCAAAATTCCATTCTGCTATAAATCTCACAAAATGACCATAAATTAATCCTTATGTCAAGGTTTAGTCTCTCATGTTAGGCTAAATGTGGGAAGAATTCTCTAAGAGATTTGGAACAAAAGGACAATACATGAATGAATTTATATAGTACAGTTTATCCAAAATGATAGAAGGTATAACTGGGGAAAAAACTTTAAATATTCAAATAGCTTTGGAATTATAATAATGAAAAATTTCAATGAACTAACATAGGGAAACTATCAAACTATTAGCAAACAAAATCCAAAGTATTCTTGTAGGGATAATTTATTCTGCAAATAAGTGACAATCTTTTTCACCTCTGCCCTTTCCCTGAACCCTCCTTCCAACAAATTGTAGGTGAATTTGGAAGACATCAGTAAATTACTTGTACTTACCTATAAATTAGATAACTATACATTAACCACTAAAATTTAGGTTTCTCTTATGCTGGTCTATGATTTGATTTGATTTCAGTAGGTTTGTCTACTCACAACCTGTCCTTTCATAGCCAAATATAAAAGTTAAAATTTAAATTAAAGGTTAGGGAAGAGGATAAACAAATTCAAACTGAAATTATTCTGCTTGTCTCTAATTTTCATCAACTGTTAGATTTTCCATGTTTACCCATGATAATAAGTAGCACCAAAAAGGAAGAAAGATTTAAAGCATTAAAAACAGTAGTAGAAAAGAAAAGAAAATTATGCTATTATTACCAGTTATACTGTAAAATTAAATCAGGTAACAGATTTAAAATTTTAGAATGTACTTTATTTATCAAATTTCTATCCTGTCACCCCACATGATTCTGGGCAGTTTATGAATAATCAAGTTACATGAAAGCATTATGATATATCTTAGATCTAACATTCCCATAGCATATTACTAGTGCTATGAAGTTGAAGTGTTAGTCGGAACTTCTCGCTCTGTAGAGAATATCATTTTGTTAGATATGATTTTTATTAAAACTTTTATACAAAAAGATAAAGCTAATAGAAAGTAAAAAAGAAAAAAAGGAAAAAAAATAAGAAAAAGCAAAAAGTGCAAGAGAAGGAAAAAAAGTTAAAAACAGAGAGGAAAGGAAAGAAGGTATAAAAAGGTAGTTTCTGATACTCTACACAGCAATATGTACAAATATATTTTGGCTTCTTTCTATTAAGTTACATTACATTACTTTTCTCTCTATAATCTATCCTGTCTAATCAATGAAACCAATTTCATTTTTTCATGTTTGTGCAAAAACTCAGTAAGAGGCTTCCAGTCAGCAATAAATATAAACTAAGTCTTTTCTCTAGTCAAAAAAGTCTATCCCTTTCAGCGAAATAAATAGTGTTGAATCTATCTATCTCTATGCATATAGTAATCTCGCTGCTGTAATCATACACTAAAATGATGTTCCATGGCATTTTTAAATGGTTATTCATTAATCTTAATGGAAAAATTACTGGCTTCAATTGAATATTGATTTTTTAAATCCTCTGTATTAATATGTGTATTTGGATCCAAACTTTGTTAGCCTTTTTACATGTCCACCAAGCATGACATGTTTTGCTTCATGGTGTTCACATTTCCAATATACATTTGAAGTGCCTTTAGACATTCTAGATATTCTGTGTAAGATATAATTGAGAACACGAGGAAAAAAAGAGTTCTAGGCACTAACCTTACCCCAATAATCTTTTTCCTGCCAACCAATTGGAATAATATGTTGGGAGCAGTGATAAATTCTGAGATATTTTCTGAGAAAGTCAATGAGTGAATGCTTGAGCAGATGTTCACTGGAGTTTAAGTGGGAGCAAATAATGTAGGAAAGTTTTATACCAGGTTACAATAGGTAGCATTTAGCATTGTTCAAACTACAAGAGTAATCATTCTTGTTCTGAATAGTGTTGCTTTTGTATACAGCTTGAATATGACGGAATAATTAACAGTTGAGCTAACTATAGAAATTGGAATAAAGAATGTTGGAAATTGAAAGTTTTTTGATTAGACAATGGAGTTCAACTCTTCAATTATTACAAAATAGCTGAAAATAAATTTGTAGATGGTAAAGTTATTAGTTATTGTTATGGACAAAGAGAAAGATGACATTCACACAATTTTTCTGTTGAATTTTCAGAAACACATTAACATGATGCTTTTACTCATACAAATGTCTGATGCATCTCCGCATCACTATATCTTATCCTTATTTCTCTGTTTTGTTTGATATATCAATATTTCTGGAAAAGTCACAAATAAATGAATAGTAAATAAAGTAAAGCAAACTATTTTTACTTCTATATGATTAATATTATGTTTTTACAAGACAATCAAACCAATGCACTCAATTAACATCCATCTTGTCCATATTCTCATATTGTTTCTAAAATGCCTTAAATCTTATTCCAGATGTATAGTAAACATATTACATTTTGGAAAAGGATTAAAACTAGTAATGGCCATATGCCAATTTGTCCGATGCAGCTTGCAAGCAGGATGAATTAAGCAAGATATGGGTTTAGAATCATGAGAGTGGGCCTACATGTCATGGAGAAATAATGGGATCTAATGGATAACAAAAATATTAATTCATCATACTCTGATAGAATCCCAGATGTTCAAAGCATATATGTACTCATTTTTCAAAGGTGCAATGACTATCTCATGTATCAACATGCTTGATTTCATATATAACCATTGATTTCATTCACAGTGTAGCCCTTTCACAAGATAAAACAGAATATAGTAGAATTGGCACCTTCCTGACATCCTATTGGTTACTGTAAAGGGGAACATTATGAGTTCATGACTGACCTTTCTAGAAATAGCACAGAAAAGGATCTTGTTTATCAACACATTTTTGCTTACAATAATGCTTTTGCCTTTATTTGCCTTTCACTTGAAAAATTAGAATGATGTCCTGGAAATAATTATTGGCTTTCTGTCATTTTCTTTTGCAAAATGTTCAGAGTGGCAAAGAAAATAAACAAAGCAATGCAAGCAAAGAAGACAGTCAATACTTTAGAAGTCAATTAATATATTTTAATCATACTGAAATTACTGTAATGTATCTGATTCTTGAGAGCCAAGTCTAATCAATGAATGCAAAACATTTTGAGGTTTTCACTGAATTTATGATCAACATTAATATCACCAGTTCCTTAATCAGATTGCTAATAATGATGACTACATCAGGCATCATCTTTGTCTCCACTAGGTCAAGAGGTTTCAGAATCCAGTTAATATATGCATTATGATGATATTACCATCCTCTGTATGCTCAGTCACGTCATTTATTCCATCTACCACTCAATAAGTGCAGGGAACATTAGCAGTCACAAAAACTGTGTGAGACATACATTAAATAAATGGAAAACAATCAATTTCAGAAGATTATGTATAGATATATGAGCACTTTAATACAATTTATTATTTACATTTTCTGTAAAATAGCAAATGTGTCCAAATAAATAATGAGAAGTTCTATTATGGAGCTGGATCACTTCATTGCAAGAAATTCTAACAAGATGGATGCTTTTTAAAAATGAAGGTGGTAGAATAAGAACACAGATAATGTGTTGTTATTTCTAGATACCACATGATATTTTTCTTTTCTTCCATACACCTCCCCCAAAGAACTTATACCACTATTTTGTTTTCTGCCTTGCCCAACTAATAATGAGGCCAATGGCATAGAATGGAGGGCTAGCAACTGCTTTGCAAGCTGCAAAATGCTTCATTTTTTCTGAAGAAAAATAATCTTCTTGATGACAGGTATGGTCTTTTCCTTTCATCCAATCATTTCCCCCTGCACAAAGTTCAAATCACCTTATTACTATAATTGAGAGTGGTATCCTTCTCCTCCTCCTAGCAATTCAGCAGTAGCTTTTAAACCACTGCATACTGTATAACCTTACTGAAACTCACATGGTGGAAGAAGATGTATAGGGTGTCCATGGAGATTCTCAGTCTTCCAGGTCATAGTTGTCCCAAAGGTGTTTTTTCAAAATGGCAACTGGACTTTGTTTTTGCTAGAAGATGTTTCACTTCTCATCCAAGAAGCTTCTTGTTATGATTCAGGTCATCTAGGCAGAGGCAGGCTTCTGTAGAGTCCTTTATTGTTCTGTTAAATTTCACAATAACCAGCTTCCCCATGACTGGTAAGGCTCCACCCCAAACTTCCCTGAAGGCAGTCACCCACAGACCCACAAACAAAAGCTAGTAAGCAACAAACCAATTAGTAAAGGCAGAGAGGAAGTCCAAAGACAAGGTGTAAGCTCACGGAGCAAGATCTAGACTCAAGGTCCACAGGGCAAGGCAAGTTCATGAGGCAAAGACACAAGGCAAGGCACAGGTAGAAACATGAATCAAGGCTGAGTTTTTCCCAAGGCCGGGAGAGTGCATGCCAAAGCAAACAATTGTTCCTGAGAAAGACAACCTCCTCCAGCCTCTGCTTAAGTCAACCTAAGCCAGGTGTTCCTTGTGAGGAGGGCTGGGGCGACCTTCTCCCAAGCAGCTTTGCAGACCTCTTTTGAGCTTGCCTCTGCTCTACTCTCCATGCCCTCAGATCTTCTAGCAAAAATAAAGGAAGCCCAGTTGCTTTTTGAAAAAGTACCTTAGGGACAAGATGTACAGGGATATTAAAAACAATAAATAAAGAGGAGGTGACAGATTATTATGTGGATGGGATTTTTTTTTTTACTTGATTTGGCCTACCAGTAATGGCATGCATGCTAGAATGCTCGATCCTCTGATACCTAAGCTTACAGCACAAAATGTCAAGAACTTAGGTGTTAGTGATGCTGTGGCTGAGTATTCATTTAGAAAAGGGCTAAAAATGTTGCTCAGAGAAAAAAATCAGAATTATTTAATTCTCAATCTTTTTAAATATAATTTTACTGAAGAAAATTTTAAGGATAAAAACAATACAAATATTAGAAAAGAAACAAAATAAGGAAGAATAGTGAACAAGTAAGAAAGAGAATAGAAAAAGAAATCGGACAGAAAAAGATCATAAAGAAAGGGTCTCTCTCTTTTTGAAAGTGGTTATAAATGCATTTATATTTACCCTCTCTTTCTAAGGCAGTGGTTCTCAACCTGTGGGTCGGGACCCCATTTGGGGTCAATCGACCATTTCATGGGGTCGCCAAGCAAGGCTGTCCGCCATTTTTTTTGTCCGCCATTTTTTTTGTCCGCCATTTTTTTCCCCTTTTCCGGCGGGTGCCTTACCTCCCTTGGGCTGGGCCAGCTGGTGGTCGGCCTGCTCCGTCTCTGCCACTTGCCAGCTACGCCTCGGCCGGTGCAGGGGGCGGAACCACGCATGCGTGGCGCTCCTGGGCAGGTAAAGTCCTCGACTTACAACCGGTTGGGTAGTCCTCGACTTATGACCGGTTTAGTCCTTGACTTATGACCGGTTTAGTCCTCGACTTATGACCGGTTGGGGTCACAGCATTAAAAAGGTTGAGAACCACTGTTCTAAGGTTACATAATAATTCCTTCTTTCCCTAAGCCACCTTTTCTGATTTTTGGACCTACAAATCACGTTATTTTTTCTCTTTTTTCAGCAAAAAGGTCCATAAGGGGTTTTCAATCACTAATAAATGTAGTTGTTGATCTTTCTCTAATTGAACAAGTTAATTTTGGCATCTCTGCTAGTTCTGTTATCTTCACTAACCATTCCTCCATATAACAGCCTTCAAGCAATAATCATACATAAAAATCATCAATGTCTCTTTTCTAATTGACTGTTCATTAATTCCAGCAAGAAAAGCTCTAATTTCAATTGAATATTGTATCATATTTGTATTATTATATATATTTGAATCCAGAAAATCCTTTTTTAATTTTTTATATACAACTTTTATTAAAACTTTTTAATAAAATTTAAAATTAATACAAACTAATATACAAGTCCACAAAACACAATAAAATGACCCTCCATGTTGTCTGTAAGTCTAATATAAACTTGAAGTACCTTTATACATTTTAGAGAACTTTTCTTGATTCATATACCGATGACACATCATTTTATAAAAAAAAATCTTTCAGGTTATAACATAGAGCAATATACATTTCAATCCTTTTAATCACATACTTTTCCACTGTTCTATCAGTATTTTGTGTCCAAAGTTCTTTCACTTGTTCTTCCATTTCAAATTTCAATAGAAGTTTACACATTTTGACAAATACATGTTCATCATTGTGTATATGGTTAAAGATCAATTTTCTACTTCTCAGTTCGAAATGTCCTATTATCTACCTTAAATCTCTCTCAATAGACAAAATTGACTTTTCCTCAGACATTTAGAAGTCTACTTTAACTTATTTCAATATGTAACTTTCCCTACCTCATTTTATTGTATTTTACTGTCATTGATGCTCATGCTTTGTTATGATCAACTGACTAATCAGTATTGTTGTATTGTATTGTACCTTAAATGTTCTTCTAACAGTGCCTATGAAACCATTGAAAACTAAATTCTTGTGCAGTCAACTGCTGTCTTGACTTCAACTTTTATTCTTCATGTTCTTGACAGACTTAAACATCGGGCTCTATCTAACAAAATGAAATTCTATGGTGAAAAAAGTAAGGTTCTACATTTAGGCAAGAAAAACCAAATGCACAGGTACAGGGATTTCGTTGTCCTAGTGGACAATCACTTAAATATGAGCCAGCAATGTACTGCAGCTGCCAAAAAAGCTAACACAGTTCTAGGCTGCATTAACAGAGCGACAGAATCAAGATCATGTGAAGTGTTAATACCACTTTATATTGCCTTGGTAAGGCCACACTTGGAATACTGCATCCAGTTTTGGTCACCACAATGTAAAACAAATGTTGGGACTCTGGAAAGAGTGCAGAGAAGAGCAACAAAGATGATCAGGGAACTGGAGGTTAAAACATAAAGAACAGTTTATATGTCTAGTTTAATGAAAAGAAGGACTAGGGGTGACATGATAGCAGTGTTCCAATTTCTCAGGGGGTGCCACAAAGAAGAGGAAGTCAAGCTATTCTTCAAAGCACCTTAGGGCAGGACTAGAAGCAATGGATGGAAACTAATCAAGGAGAGAAGCAACCTAGAACTAAGGAGAAATTTCCTGACAGTTAGAACAATTAATCAGTGGATTAATTGGACAACCAGTGGATTAAAAGATTGGACAACCATTTGTCTGAAATGGTATAGGGTTTCCTGCCTGAGCAGGGGGTTAGACTAGAAGACCTCCAAGGTCCCTTACAACTTCTATTCTATTCTATTCTATTCTATTCTATTCTATTCTATTCTATTCTATTCTATTCTATTCTATTCACAACTCTTGATGAATTAGCCATTTTTCTTTACCTACAGTTTCTTTCCTATAAAATGCTTCTTGTGTTGAGACCTATAAAGGCATCTTCAGGAATAATCTGAGTTTATTTCTGTTCCATATTCTCAATACAGCACTTACAATATAATGATTCTTAAAACCTACATTCATTTTAACTTTATTGTGCCATTAAAAACTACACAATTCGAACTTAGATCATCCCTTTTAATTCTAAGATACTCTCATTTCTCAGTAACCCACTCTTTCATCCAGACTAAGCAGCAGATTACAAAGTACAGTTTCAAATCAGGCAATCCCAATCTTCCTTGTTCCTTTACATGTTGACATATTTTATATTTTACCCTTATTTTTTTAGATTTAGTTAATTCTCAACTTTATTTCCTTCCAGATATTTTCAGATGTGTTGAACATTGTCTATACACATGAAGGTCCTCAAATTAAGAAAGGATGCAATATTGTTCTTATTATTTTATCATACAGTGACAGCCTCATGGATGTCCGTGTATTTCTTGGTGCTTTAGAATTGTTTGCATCTTGGAATATAATTGAGCTTTTAAAAAAGAGAGAGCATCAAGAACATTCTAGACTGATCGGGTTACATTTGTTTGCATTTTAAACCATGCTGCCATTCACATAAAGTTTGCCTGATTACATATATGCCAAATGTATATATAAATTATTGGCTAACCTTTGATATAGCTCATAATTTTCATTTCATATTTTGTACATTCTATTGTATCAAAACTGGAAGTCAACTTACAAGATCAAATAAAACAGGAACAATAAAAATGTTCCCATTGATGGATTTTCCATAACAAATGGTATGTGACAAACGTTTCACACAATCACATTATATTATTATAGCTGAAGATATTCTTTCATTAATCTCACCATGGGAATTGACACTAAGCTGCAATGAAAAACATACTGAAGTTTTCAGGGTGAAGAAGCATTCTGGATACATTATCTAGTATAATGTTGAATTATTATACATAATGTGTCAATTCCTTTCTTTTTCACTTCACAGTAAGTCATTGTTAATAGAAGTAAAATCTTTAAAAAGATAATGGAATTAGCATGGGCATATATAGGAAGATGAAAATTTAATATTAGGCATTAATAATATCAGAATGCAGAAAATATAATAATATTGGATGTCCCCAAATTCTTAAAGAACAGAAAATTATACTGTGGCCTTTATAGTGTCAGTTTTTTAAAATCTTATTTGCGGGTTTCTGTGTCTTGTCAATGAATTGAATTTAAAGCTGAAAATTTGTGGCATCTAAAATATCTTTACATATGAAGTTGAAAGCAAAGTATTGAAACAGAGTCAATCCCAATTAGGTAATTTCATAATGTCCATTGGGGCCATAGTATGTTATTACTGCCATCTTGCAACAATGGATATCAGGCAACAACAAAAATGTTAAATCATTATGACTCAAAACAAAAGCAGAAATTAAGCAATACAGAATGAAGTTACCAGAGGACCAGTAGTAGGAAGGACAGTAGCTAGCTATTCTTTTAATTTCATTGTTGAAGCACTATGGAGAAGATGGTACTTTTAGTATTTCATGAAAATATAGCATAGATTAAAACAATAGTCAACTGTTTTAAAGAGAACCATTTTGCAAGTAACTATGGAGAACATAAATGATTTTATTCTGAATGTATTGTGGATAATGAATACATGACATTTAATTGATTGAATGATTATGTGCCATTAAGTCAATGTTGACTCTCAGTGACCAGAAATATTTTTCCCCAGAGGCAATGTCCCCAATCTTATTTTTCAGATCTTCCAGCAGTGCACGCATGGCCACTGTAATTGAGTCCACCCACCTTACTGCTGATCATCCTCTGTTTTTGTTTCCTTCCACCTTTCCAAACATTGTAGACTTTTCCATAGAGCTAGATCTTTTCCATAGAGCTAGATTTAAAGTAGATTGCAGAAAGTTCTGTATAAATAGTTGCAGCCAAATTGCCAAGCTCGGAGATCAAACCAACAGCCCAACTACCAATCCAAGCTACTAATATTCAAACACATCTCAATCACATTCAGGCATCCAGTGCTCAATGCCGCTCATCTCTGGGAGACCTTTGCCTGCAGAGAAGCCTTGACATGAGAGCAACTATTCTTCCTTCATGAATGCCTATGACGAAACATACTCCCCCAAAGCATTAACTACAGACCACCAATCAATCATCCTGTAGCATGGATAACAGCAAGACAGAACGGTAAATGCATGTCTGACTGATGATAACAAATGCTCACAATCACCTCAACAAATACATAAATGCCTCACTGAGCAAAAGCTCCTACGTACCAACACCATTGCACCACAGCTCATGCAAAGTTTAAACACAGCAATCGAATGCAGAACAACAATCACAAGAGAAAAGAAGCATACTGCCCTGCAAAGCAAGCTATGCAGACTAATGGCCAACAACCCCCACAACAACGAACAAACCTGGGCCAAGAACCTATCCAACCACCACATCATAGATGAGGAACAACAAGTCCTGACAATAGGACTCAACTTCAACCACAAAGATGTGCCAAACACAGAATTCCTAGCAAGCCTACAACACACCTTAAAATTGAAAGACCTCAGCAAAGAAGCCCAACAACAAATATGCTGGATCGTCATCCCGATGCTGAGGTGCAAATGAATTTCCACCATCTTTATACAACAGGAACTACAAGCAATGAAGTCCCTCAAAACAGATAACAATATTATCCTCCTACCAGCTGACAAAGGTCAAATGACAGTCATACTAGATAAGGCTGACTATATACAAAAGCCCAAGCAACTCCTACAGGATACATCCACCTATAGGCATGTCAACACAGACCCAATGATGAAATTGACCAACAAGATCAACAAAACCCTAAAATAATTGCAGGAACTAAATCAAATCACCAAAGAGGACTATTGGAGAATGAAAGCAACTGATTCAAACATAGTTCAGTTCTATGGACTTCCAAAAGTGCACAAAGAAAACACCCCACTCAGACCGATTGTCTCACTCCCTGGCACACTCACAACCTTGGAAAAGAAATGTGGAAACGCCTAAAGCATCTAATTGGCAACTCCCAATATTCCATAAACAATGCCTTGCAATTCTTGGACAAGCTCAAACACCTACACATTGACGAAGACGAAACAATGCATTATTCACATTGGTAGATCTGAAATTAGCAATTGACCTAATCAAACAACTACTGGACAACACACAGCCACCAAGAGGACCACTCACAACAACTATGTTCAATCACCTACTTCAAATTTGATGGAGAAATCTATGCACAACTGAAAAGATCACCTATGGGATCTCCTATATCTGCCCTGGTCGCAGAAGTCATCATGCAGAAAATCAAAGAAATTGTACTTACACAAATAAACCCCAAGCTATGGGTACATTATGCAGACAACACCTTCATGACAATCAAGCACAACCAGGTCAAGCAAACCTACCAAGGAACCAACAACATCTTCACAGACATTTGATTTACAATAGACACTGAGAACAATAATGAACTGCCATTCCTGGACGTCCTTGTAATCAGAATCACCAGTGGCCAACTTCTAACATCCATGTATAGGAAGGCAACACATACAGATCAAATCCTCAAATTCCACATCAACCACCCCAAATGCCACAAACAAAGCTACATCAGAACACTGTTTGGGAGAGTGGAATCCCATTGCAAGACCTCAGAAGCCAGATCAGCAGAACATAAACACTTATACAAAGGCTTCAAGAGAAATGGATACCCACAAAACTTCATCTGAAGATCCCTACACACAAACAATATAAACACCCAAAGCAACACAACAACTGCAACAGGAACAACAACAACCAGACGTATCACAATTCCCTATGTACAGAATGTTTCAGAGATGACAGCAAGACTACTATGCCAACATGACCTCACAGTAGCCCACAAACCAGCCTCAACCCTCAGTCGGACACTGTCAAAACTTAAGGACCAGACAGACACAAACCAAAGATCAGGTGTCATATACTGAATCCAGTACAGCAACTGTGAAAAGAACTATGTGGGTCAAACAGGAAGAAAGCTATTCACCAGACTGCATGAGCACTCCCTGGCTATCAAAAGACACAATCCACTATCCCTCACGTCCATCCATGAAGACTCAGAAGGACACAAGTTTGATCTAACTGGGATCATAGTTGTAACCTAAGTGAAATCAAGGAATTCCTCCAAGCCTGATTCTCCACCAATAAGTCAATAAACAGACACATTGACATCGACCCAATCTACCAACCACTGAGAACCAAAGAACTACTTCAACCACAATCCCAAAGATAGCACTTAAAACAAACAGGTACCCCACCACACAGCAAAAATCACAACCCCTCACAAGAAACCAGATCACATCTCAACAACAGCCAGTCATCCAAACCACCCAAAACCAGACCATGACTCAGAGGCAACCAAATGAACAAACACCATCTGCATCACATAGATGATACTTAAACACCAAGGACTATGGCCCAGCAACAAAACAACCAACCAATCAAACAGCATGAAACCAGACTATGACTCAGCAACATGTAGACAAATAACACTCACACCAATTTACATTACATAAAAAGGTATTTAAAAGACCAGTGCTCCGACAGATTAGCACAATTCAAAGCACACTGAAGATGCCCCTCCCCCGAATGGAGATGAAATGTTTGCAGCCAAATTGACAAGGTCGGAGAGCAAACCAACAGCCCAACTACCAATCCGAGCTACTAATATTTAAACACATCTCATGGTTAGTGAGCAACAGTGTGGCAAATATGATCAGTATTAAGGATATTGATATCCTTTAGATATTGAAATACAAGTTATATAAATACAGTTATTGCTTAAGACTCCTTGAAAATTGTTGTTGTTAGTTGCAAAGTCATGTCTGACCCATCATGACCCCATGGACAATGTTCCTCCAGGCCTTCCTGTCCTCTACCATCTTCTGGAGTCCATTTAAGCTCACACCTACTGCTTCAGTGACTCCATCCAGCCACCTCATTCTCTGTCATCCCCTTCTTCTATTGCTCTCAATCTTTCCCAGCATTAGGCTCTTCTCCAGTGAGTCCTTCCTTCTCATTAGGTGGCCAAAATACTTGAGTTTCAACTTCAGGATCTGGCCTTCTAAAGAGCAGTCAGGAGTGATCTCCTCTAGGACTGACTGGTTTGATCGCCTTGCAGCCCAGGGGACTCACAGGAGTCTTCTCCAGCACCATAGTTCAAAGGCCTCAATTCTTTTGTGCTCAGCCTTTCTTATGGTCCAACTTTCACAGCCATACATTGCAACTGGGAAAACCATGGCTTTGACTATACATACTTTTGTTGGCAGGGTGATGTCTCTGCTTTTTAGTATGCTGTCTAGATTTGCCATAGCTTTCTTCCCCAGGAGCAAGCGTCTTTTAATTTCTTGGCTGCAGTCCCCATCTGTGGTGATCTTGGAGGCCAGGAAGATAAAATCTGTCACTACCTCCATTTCTTCCCCATCTATTTGCCAGGAATTGAGAGGGCCGGATGCCATGATTTTGGTTTTCTTAATGTTGAGTTTCAAGCCAACTTTTGCACTCTCCTTCTTCACCCGCATCAAGAAGCTCTTTAGCTCCTTTTCACTTTCTGCCATTAGAGTGGTATCATCTGCATATCTTAGATTGTTGATATTTTTCCCAGCAATCTTAATTCCAACTTTTAACTTTAATCACATTTATACCCCGCCCTTCTCCTGGTGGACTCAGGGCGGCTTACAGCCAGTTTAAAACAAAATAGCTAATACAATATACAAAATTTAAAATATGGTTAAAATGAAATATTAATATAGGCTTTTTCTTTTTTTAAAAGTTATTTAAAAAACCAAATTTAAAATACCCCTTAGGCCAGTCCTGCCAGCTGAAATAGCCATGTCTTGAGGGCGCGGCGGAAGGAGGGGAGATCCGGAATCACCCGGATCTCTGGGGGTAGTTCGTTCCAGAGGGTGGGGGCTTTTGATTCATCTAGCTCTGCCTTTCTCATGATATGCTTTGCATATAAGTTAAATAGGCAGGGCGATAGAATACAGCCTTGCCGGACTCCTTTCCCAATTTTGAACCAATCAATGGTTCCGTGTCCAGTTCTCACTGTTGCTTCTTGACCCGCGTATAGGTTTCCAAGAGACAAATAAGATGGTCTGCTACGCCCATCTCTGTAAGAACTTGCCACAATTTGTTGTGATTCACACAATCAAAGGTTTTAGCATAGTCAATGAAGCAGAAGTAGATGTTTTTTGGGAACTCCCTAAGCTTTCTCCATGACCCAGCGTATGTTGGCAATTTGATTTCTAGTTCCTCTGCCTCTACGAAATCCTGCCTGTACTTCTGGAAATTCTTGATCCACATACTGCTGGAGTCTAGCTTGTAGGATTTTAAGCATAACTCTACTAGCATGTGAAATGAGTGCAATGGTGCGATAGTTTGAACATTCTTTGGCATTGCCTTTCTTTGGAATTGGAATGTAAACTGACCTTTTCCAATCCTGTGGCCACTGTTGAGTTTTCCAAATTTGCTGGCAAATTGAGTGTAGCACTTTTACTGCATCGTCTTTTAAGATTTTGAATAGCTCAGCTGGAATACTGTCACCTCCACTAGCTTTGTTGTTGCTCAGCTTTCCTAAGGCCCATTTCACTTCACATTCTAGGATGTCTGGCTCAAGGTCAGCGACCACCCCATCGTGGTTATCAGGGATGCTGAGCTCGTTCTTGTATAGTTCTTCTGTGTAATTTTGCCACCTCTTCTTAATCTCTTCTGTCTCTGTTAGGTCCCTGCCATTTTGGTCCTTTATCATGCCCATCTTTGCATGAAACATTCCCTTCATATCTCCAATTTTCTTGAAGAGATCTCTGGTTCTCCCTATTCTATTGTTTTCTTCTATTTCTCTGCACTGTTCATTTAAGAGGGCATTCTTATCTCTTCTAGCTATTCTCTGGAATTCTGCATTCAATTGGGTGTATTTTTCTCTGTCTCCCTTGCCTTTCACTTCCCTTCTTTCCTCAGCTATTTGCAAAGCTTCCTCAGACAACCATTTTACTTTCTTGCATTTCTTTTTCTTTGGGTTGGTTTTAGTTGCTACCTCTTGTACAATGTTGCAAACCTCCATCTGTAGTTCTTCAGCACTCTGTCTATCTGATCAAATTCCTTAAATCTATTTGCCACCTCTACTACGTATATATTCATCAGGGATGTGATTTAGTTCATACCTCAGTGGCCTAGTGTTTTTCCCTACTTTCTTCAATTTAAGCCTAAATTTTGCAACAAGAAGCTCATGATCTGAGCCACAGTCAGCTCCTGGTCTTGTTTTTATTGACTGTATAGAGCTTCTCCATCTTTGGCTGCAGAGCACATGGTGAATCTGATTTCTGTGTTGACCATCTGGTGATGTCCATGTGTAGAGCCATCTCTTGGGTTGTTGGAAAAGAGTGTTTGCTATGACCATTGTATTCTCTTGACAAAATTCTATCATCCAAATCTGCATGTGTTCATGATTCCATACTTAGCTTTCAAGCAATTTATCTGCCTGTTGTCACTCCCTTTTCTGATTTTTCAGTTGGCTGGGTTTGTTGGCCAATTGGGTCCTCTGTCTTAGTGTTTAGTTGTTCCAATTTCTGCATTGTTAGTTCTTTGCTTATAGTCAAGATCTGGGTTTGTATATTTAAGCTAGCACCTTTTTCCTTTGTGTTGCTTCTTATTTTGTTACAAGCTGAAAGGATGGTTTCGTGTATTCATTTCAACATGGAAAGGATTTTTTCCTGATCTTCATCCATATTCTCTTGATAGTATGTTAAGTTGAAGACTTTAGAATCAAATGTTAAAAATATTTTTTTATCTTTTGTAGCTGGGTTTAGGACATCTATTTCACATTTTATAGGTGGTCTTTTTAGTAGAAATTGTCTATCAAGTAAGAGTTTATAATCTAAGGGGTTCTATCATCTCATGTAATAACATATGCTTCTCATGCAGGGAAATAGGAAAGCAATTACCCTGCCTGAGTAGCAAGTAGAGGGTGTGATCAGAAGGGCTTGTGCCCAGTTTAACTGTATTGCTAACTATGACCTAATCTAGATCAAGGGCACTGAAAATAGTCACTTACACCCTTGTAATCTCCCATAAAAATTACTTTAATTATTTTTACATAGATGCCTTTGAACTTTTGTTAGTGTCCAGGCAGCGATTCATGCTTACTGGGCTGTCTTATTACTGTCATGTAACACTGCTGCTGTTATGCAAATTCTGTGATGCAAAATTTGGTATTATTACAGTGTTTGCTTCCTTCCTTTCTCTCCTTCCCTATCCTCCCTGTTCTATGTCTTGATTTATTGCACATAATATATTTGTGTGCATGTATTTAACACACATGCATTTCAAAACAGTCTTTTAAGAACCACATGATATACACAAGTGCATTTATTTTAAATGGGTTGGATCCCTATGGTGAGTTATTGCAGAGTTCTAGGTAAGGTAAAAGTGAACTAGATGTTTCCAAAGGAGCAGGGATGATAATATGGTCAAGAGTGATGCACCAATGACAAGCTCAGTCCAATGGGGCCTTTCTGGATAAGGAGAGGATTAGATATCACTTGTTTGTTTTTCCAGATGGCTGCTGGACAGTGGTCAACCAGAAGATTTTAGCACTGGGAGATGAGAGAAGCCATCAAGCTCTCAACCACAGTGGAGTTTTAAGGACATGAGTTTGTCCAACCTCAATTTCTGATCTTTGTGGTGAACTAGGGAAGTGAAGGAACTGACAATAAGGGCATTAGTGGCTGACAATGTGTATTATTTTATCTGCCACAACTCTCAGAGGGCACTCTCACTTGCAGTTTAACAGAGGATAGTTAAATGTGTTATTTCTGGATTTCCAATATTAAGAAGGAGTTAGATTTGAAGGCCTAAAAGCCTGTCCAAGTTTCAGAAGAAAAAAAAAGTCATAATGATTGTTATATTCGATTACTATATGCAGACCCATCTATTATTATTTTTTTTCATATTAAAGGCACTACCCGGAAGTCTGTCATAAACTCAAGGTGCAGCTAGGACATCTTTATGACCAGTTCCATGATTAATGACTAGAATCAAATAGCAGATAATCCAAGCATTCTGTCGACAGTGAAAATTAATCACTTTATATGGCAACAGAAATAGTTAATTCTCTGTTTCTTTCAACATATTATTTTTGGATGTTCCTTTCTTAATCTATAATGGGGAGGGAAAGTTCATTGTAATCCTTTTTTTCTATTAAAATGACTTCTCTTTATATGCTAGTTCTATTATCTGATTTGAGCTGAAGCTAAAAAAAATGTTTGGTATCCAAATAGGTTAGAATGCTAAAATATCATGGTTTGTTAATTAATCAAATCACTAACTTCATATATAATACTGAGTCATAAATCATGGCTTATTCAGTTTGTCATGTGAGAATAACAGCTGGGAGCCCTGTTAAATAGTCTGAATCTGATCTCTTAGTCTGATTTAGAGGTTGTACTAAGTTTGTTAGTTTACTACAAATGTTAATTAAGCGATTCACACTTGCTGCTAAACTAGAAACAGAATTTACAAGCCATCACAACTGAATTCTTACAATCTGCTAAACCAGACCAAGTCAATCAACTCACATTATGGTTTGGTGTGTTGACTAAACTAAGCCAATATTAAAAAAAAACATTCATAGAAGTTTATTAAATTATTAAGGACTTTAATAAACAATTTAAGATGAATTGACAAAGATAGGCAGTAAGATATTCTATGATTGATTACATTTTTTATAAGATCTTAAGTTTTATATTCTTTATGCACATTTTAAATGCATTCAATAGACATATTTCTTCACTTTGTAAAACAGTCATAATATATAACTAATATAGTTCCAGAATAAATATTTAGTCCAATGTAATATTTTTGTTAATTTTTTTATAATTTTTATTGGTTTTCCAGTTTTACATTTGAGTATTTGGAAGGCAACATGGTGATTGGTTTAATCAATAGTTCAATAACAAAATCTTTAGTACATATCTCAGGTTACATCATCAAATGTTTCTTCTCTGTTTCCCTTAACATTTGCTATATCATATTTAAGTTAGTAAATTTCTAATTGTGTCAAACTCAGTGAAAACTTCATTATCACATTTATCAATACATTTTTTGCTTATACATATCTTAATAGATCTTCATAAACAATCCATATCCTGTTATTAAGTTTTACCTAATTTTTAGTTTTTAATTACAGTACTCCAATTTAGCCTTTAATATCCATAGTATTTGACTTTCGGGTAACCCAAATTTCCTTTGTCTCGCTATAATAAAAATTAGTGTCTAAAATGCACATATTACTTACTTAAATATATTCTTATTCTATTGCATAAACGTTTTCTATTTCTCACCCTAGTACATCACCACCTTAATAATAGAGTATCCTTTGTTAGCTCAAGTCCATCATCTATATTATCTGGGCTAGTCAATAGTTCAAACCTATTTCCTTCCCTTATAAGTCTAAGTCCGCAATATTAAACAGATTAATACCTTATTTTTTACTATTTTCCAACTATTTTAAATCTAATAATCAAATTTCCCCTTGTTTCAAAATCTTCCTTTAGCCCACTGGCTGACAATTTAGGATCCTCTCTAGTAAATCAAAAGAGCCCAGTTTTTCAACTTAATTCTAGCTTTCTTCTTTTGCCAACCAGGCTTCCATACCAATGCTTTTAAATCATCAAATAGATCTCCCTTCATTCTTGTGTATGTTACTTGAATTATAGGAGACCATCTAGTTGTCAATTTTCTGGAAGAACTGGCCCATTTATAATCATTCAGTTGTCGCCCTGGTGGCCCAGATCCCCATATTTGCTCTGGTATAGTTGTCTTCAATTTGATCTGGTCTTCTTCTTTCTCAGATTTCTTCTGGTTTGTGTAGAAAGTCATTTCCATTTTTAAAGTTGTTTCATTGTCTGGATTTTCGGTGAACTGTACTTGTTGATCTTTAAAGCCCTCT
The DNA here is from genome assembly GCF_001527695.2 of Protobothrops mucrosquamatus. Taxonomy (NCBI): domain Eukaryota; kingdom Metazoa; phylum Chordata; class Lepidosauria; order Squamata; family Viperidae; genus Protobothrops; species Protobothrops mucrosquamatus. The sequence goes on from NW_015387393.1 coordinate 213,421, forward strand.
GTCTTGGTATTCACTTCTTCCACTTCTGTTGTTTTTGGGATTGTTGGTTCTTTAATTGCAATCAAGGTTTTGCTTTGTACATCTGGACTGGCACCTTGGTCTTTCAGATTAGATCTCATTGTCTTGCTGGCTGTAAGAATAGTTTCAAGTATAGATTTTAGCATAGCCAAGATTTTTTGCTGGCCCTCCTCCATTTCTGGCATCGTTTTAGATGGTCTTTCTAGTGAAGGCTGTTTATTAAGTAAGAGTCAGTAAATGTTCACCTCCACAGTTCCTAGAGACCAATTTCACTGCCCAGCTGCTCTCTCAGCTTTGAATCTCTCATAGATAATACCAAGGTCGGGTCTGGGCTGTAAGCAAGTCTCTTTGTCAGAAATAATAAATTGTTGTACCAAGTTTCGCCACACGATGTCCCTGATAGCATTTCAAGTCTTTTTCAGATCTCGGGCTAAGTTCTTATCCAATTTAAATTCTTCTTTGCAAATAGCAGGTCCCGGTGAGAGTAGGAACTTTTTGGGTCCCCAAATTCCCAAAAGATGTAAATCCAATTATATTAAGTTGTTGTTTTCAATGCTTTATTTTCCCTGGGTAGTCAGACGCCACCATATTAGAGGGTGGGGGAAAATTCCCTTCCCTCTCTCCTCACAGGGGGAAGAAATTTCAAATGGCTTTTTACAGGAAAGTACTTGGGGTACAGAGAAGGTAGGATCTCACCCAATTCCTCTGTGTTGCTTTCAAAGTGCTTGTTTGGCCTCGGCTGTCAGCAGCTTAGTGATGGGCCATGTTGATGGCCAATCTTTTCCCCATCAGTTTGAAGAGCTGCCCCAGATCAAACGGGAGGGCTGCCACCCTTCTGCGATCACTCGGGGGTCCTCTTCTTGCTCGTTGCCCCTCCAGGGTGACTTCTGACCCTCTTCAGGGTCCCCTGGTGGGAGAAAACTGGACGGTGGAGAGAGTGATCACCCTACACATCTGCCAATGCCATGATCGCAAGCCAGAAGCCAATATTTTTGTTATTTTAAATGATAAACTAAAATATTTCTTTTCCTTGTAATTGCCAAGAAATGGAAAATTAAAAATAGAAACAAGAAATCATCTTGATAATTCTACATAACACATACAGTATATAAAGGAAATAAAATTTATTACAGTGAGGCAGTATACCTGTGGAATTTTTTCCCCTTGCTATCATCTAACTCTGTAGATTATTTTTACTGTAAAATTAAAGTACTTTCTATATTCAAATAACAAATAACTTGCCTGTTGATGCTATAGATTGGTTCTCATGGTGTAAAGAAATAAAATGACAAAGAATTATTGAATATTGGTGTAAAGAGCTAATTATGATATAATATCTACTGAAAAGAAATCCCTGTGCAATATTCTGTTCTTATTTTAGGCTTTAATTCTATGCCTGCAGAACCTGTCAAATTTTCTTTTCTATTGGAAAGATCTTTGGATCTTTTCTTCCCAAAGCTTGAATAAATTTCCCTATTATCTGCCCACTTTTGATATTCTAGCATCTAGAAACAACAGCACGGTTGTTAAGATTTTGGATTATTTCAGTCCAACATTTGCAGGGAGTTTTATGTCAGCTATGTAAAAAGGTAAAGATTCCCTCAGATCAGTCTCAACTCCTGTGTTTTGCATAGATGCTTCTTTCTAGCCTTCTTCATAATGATATGGAAATAATTTTCTATTGCATCCTTTTACGATATTTCTATCAATGTTCCTCATCCAAATATATAGTAAAAAGGTCCTTTCTTGCTTAGCTCTTTTTAGTATCAACTTGAGTATTACCCTCACCATAAATAATTTTTCTTCTATTGTTTTCTATTTGTCTTCATATAATAGCAAGAAGTAAAGGAGAACAATTCATCAATAAAACATAGAATAACAGAGTTAGAAGGGACCTTGGAGGTCTCCTATTCCAACTCCCTGCTAGAGGAGGAGACCTTATACCATTTCAGACAAGTGGCTGTCCAGTCTCTTCTTAAAAGCCTCCAGCGATGGGGCACCCAAAACTTCTAAAGGCAAGGCATTCCACTGGTTAACTGTTCTCACTGTTAGGAAATTTTTCCTTAATTCTAGGTTGGTTCTCTTCTTGATTAGTTTCCAATCATTGTTTCTTCTCTTGCCTTTCGGTTATCTATGGCTATCTCAAACTGCACAATGATTGGTTAAAGGAATTATATGAAGGGACAGAATCACAAGTTTATGTATAGAAATGAACACCAAACAACAGTATGCAATTCTTTCACTCTTCAACTCATGTTTGTGATTTTGGATCTCTAGTTGTTATTGGAGACTTCATTGGTTTGCACTTCTGCAAACTGCAATCTACCATAATGTACTCATGGAGACATCTCTCCCCTGATGTAATTAACACAGAGGGAAGGAATTACAATGGGAGAATTCGTGAGTTGGTTTTATAGTAATGTATTTTATGAATTAATGTCAAATGGCACATTTGATGCATAAGAGACTGCAGCAGTTAAGAGCTGTGTGTGAATTCAGTAAGAACCCTGTTTTCCACAATGACTCCGTAGAAGTTTTTAACTTCTCCCTGAAGTAAAACTTTAGCTCAATGGGTTCTATCATGGCATGCATCTATGGCAAAGCTGAGAAAATTGGAACTATTAAAATAAATATTTAAGACATTTCCTACCAAGGTCCCCATAGGGTAGTAACAAATAAAAAGGATTCAATATTTCACTCTGTCTTTTCTTAACTTCCAGAAATCTTTGTCAATATGTTCAGCAGAGCTTCAAATTGCAGTTGGTCAGCAGCAGATAAAAGTCTGAGTATATAGGAAAACTGGCAAGCATATATAATTTACTGGAATGCAGTTAATTAGTCAGCTTCAATAAAGAAAAGGATCTTAATGATCTTCCATCAACATTTTCTCCTTTTCACTGAGCCTGCAGGTAATAGTCTTCATGAAAAAGAGTGTAGTTAAGACAGATAAGTGATTTCAAGAATAAAGCAAATGGTATAACTTCCAGAATTTTTTTTTAGACAAATGCAGTCCTTCGAATGTAAGAAAGGTAATCAGCCAACTGATCAATACATGTCTGTCTGTTTCTCAGGATTATTGTTTAGTTTGTATTAAGTATTATATTTTAATTAAAAGGTTTGACTGTGAAAAAAATCTGCATAGAGATACTGTTTTTTAAATAAATAACAGAATAACAGAATTGGAAGGGACTTTGGAGGTCTTCTAGTCCAACCACCCTGCTCAAGCAGGAAACCCTGTACCATTTCAGACAATGGCTGTCCAGTCTCTTCTTAAAAGCCTCCAATAATGGAGCACCCACAACTTATGATGTTCTTCTCTCTCCCATTCTTCTTTCTCTCTGTATGCAAGTGTGCTATCCAGGCTTCCTAACTTTAGCTAAATCTAAGAGAAAGTGCTTCCTGTTAATTCAAATTCAATTCAATTCTTTCTCTTTTTTAACTTCAAGATAGATTAAAATCAAGAATGATTTAAGAGTGATAGGCTTCATAGAAAAATCAGTCCTACCAGACTTCAAATTAATAATTTCTAGGGGAATATTACACCCTGATCAATAATTGTTCCATCTCTTATCATCAAATATACTGTTCTATTTCAAGAACTTATTTTCTTCTATAATAAAATTAAAAGGAAAAAAGAATGTGTTGACAGAACATTGCATATATAATGCAGTTTACAGAAAATATCTTAAAACTGTAATCAGCATGATTAATATATGCATTATTTGGATTAATGTTCCAAATTTATAAAATAAACAAATATATACAGGGACCGAGCTTTGTAGAGAACAAAAATGACAAATGATTTATGTTTATTTCATGTTTAATTACACAACAATCAACTTTTAAAAATCATGGTCCAACTTTTTTCTAGGATTGGAATTAAGTGGCTTAAATGCATATATTAGATTTAATATATGGAAGCCTTAACTATATTTTGTTGCTGATTTTGTTAATAAAAAGCTAAAAATAGTAACTGATGTGGAGAGCTGGTATGCAAGATTCTTTAAAGTTTAGACCATTAACAAGGCTTCATTCATACCTGTGCTTTTTGAGGAATTGTATAAAAAGGATTTATGTCATAGAATAATCTCTCCCTGCTTAGAAATTCCAGATGTGTTGTACTACATTCCTCATCATGTCCAAAAGGCCCACACATCACGCCTGGAGATGATGATGGAAGATCCAGCACTTGAGAAGATCTTAAATGTTTTTCACATTTGCTATTCACAGCAACATCATTGTTCACTTCAATTTAGAATGGGTAACGATCACCTAAAACTGTAGTCCCTTACAGTAGCTAAGTCTTGCTAGATACCATCACACATAATTCCAAGTCAACATGCATAATATTGCACTGTATAAATCACCATCTTTCTGTTCTGACACTTGTATTTTATTGTACCTTCCTTCAATTTATAACCAAGAGTGTAATTGGAAAATGTAGGTTATTGACATTTATCTAACACTGCAATATTAGATGACATGAAAACTACTTCAGCAAAGCAAAGGAAAGAGGGGATAAAACTATGTACATTGATGGATGCTAGAGAAAATATTTTTTAGTGATGAGAGTATTAGCTAACTGAGTAGGTCAGCCAAAGGTCTGCTATCCCTAAGTGTTTAAAACATTGCTAGATATCTATTTCTGATAACTAGGTTATATCATGATAATAACATGGCAGTCAGTTATAACATTCAACCAAAAAGAAAAAAAGAAAAAGGTTTTATTTTCCTATCCATTCTTGACAAGTATACAGTATAGTCTTGGTATTGTTTTCATTCATTCTCTAATTAAAATATATTATTTTTAAATTGCCATAAATGCATATCTTCATTCAGACTATCTTTGAGGATAAATGTATAGGAAGAGTAGATTCTCTAATGCACAATTAATGCATTAGACCATGCATCTTATATTAGAGGAATTATTAGTGGTATCATAGGAAACAACAACATGTAACTGTCTAAACATTAGGCTACAATGAAAGAATTACAGAATATTGTTTCTATAAAGGCTGTGATAAAGAACTTTCATGCTTTAGTGGTCTATGTGGGAGGCTTAAAGGTTCATTGCTAATATAGTAACTTTAAAATGTGGAACATGATGAAATAATGATTAATAGAAGAAAGTTATGGCAGACGCTTAAACTCATCATGCATGTATTTATAGGCCTAAGCAGCACTTCAGTTTCTAAAGGGAAAAGGTATTTTGCAGCATGTGAGGCCTTTACATACCATTTGTCTGCAGTCCCTTGAAGCAGCATCTGTTCCCAGCTGCTTTCCACAGCTGCAGCGTGCGCTCACTCCCATACTCTGAAGCACATTTTTCACTTCAGAACTGAAGTATTGTACAAACCAAAGTATTTATTTATTACAGTTTTTTTATATCTTTATTCCTGAAGGAAAAAAAAGCCTGCCAAAGGTGGTTGCAAGAAATAGAAACACTTGCAAATAGAAGAACAATAAATATAAATAGAAGTACAATAAATATAATTTAAAAGCAATCTCAGAGTTCCAAGAGGCAAACAGGCTTCTTATAAGGCAGTTGGTGAAAAAGATCCAGTGGGGAGAGGAGGAAAGTGTCAAGTTGTGCAAAATGATGTGGTGGCAGCCATCTCTCTCTCCCTCTTCCCTAGATAACTATGATCCTTTGATATAGAGCAGTGTTTCTCAACCTTGGCAACTAGAAGATGTGTAGACTTTAATTCCAGGTTGGCTGGGGAACTTTGGGAGTTGAAGTTCATACATCTTCAAGTTGCCAAAGTTGAGAAACACTGATGTAGATAATGAAGAATACTGGCACATTGAAAAGGATTTGGTCTTGGCAGTTCACTTGGGAATAACTCAGAATAACAGAATTGGAAGGAACCTTGGAGGTCTTCTAGTCCAACCTCCTGCTCAAGCAGGAAACCATATACCATTTCAGACAAATGGTTGCCCAATCTCTCCTTAAAAACTTCCAGTGTTGGAGCATTCACAATTTCTGGAGGCAGGTTGTTCCACTGATTAATTGTTTTAACTGTCAGGAAATTTCTCCTTATTTCTAAGTTGCTTCTCTCCTTGATTAGTTTCCATGCATTGCTTCTTGTCCTGCCCTCAGGTGCTTTGGAGAATACTGTAGGTTTACCCCTCTTCTTTGTGGCAGCCCCTGAGATATTAGAACACTGCTATCTTGTCACCCCTAGTCCTTCTTTTAATTAAACTAGACATATCCAATTCTTGCAACCATTCTTCATATGTTTAAGCCTCCAGTCCCATAATCATCTTTCTTGATGATTAGATTTGAGATTTGTTGATGAAATCAGATTTGAGAATAAGAGCGGGTGAACAAAGGTTGGGATCTTCCAATATTTAAGGAACTGCTTAACCCAGCTGCTAGAACAGTATTCTGTGATAGTTCAATTATGCATGATTTCTACCTTGCTTTAAAATGTGAAAACCCTCTGAAACCTCAATGGCTGCCATCTTCCATAACTGTGAAAATCAAAACTGAATTCTTATTCCTGCAATCTAGTTTGGTTTCCTGTTTTCAATAGCCAAAGATGCTCATATCAGTAATGGTAAAGAAAGATATACTGGTATTTGCACACTTATAGAGAGGTAAATATAAACACAATTGTATGTATTACAAATAAACCACAGAATGTTTGGGCTTTATATGCCAGGCTATTACTAATACACCCATCTTTGAGGTCTAAGTAAATAAAAGAACATTAATTAAAGAACTAATAAAACATAAAATATTCCAAAGCAGAACTAAAATTAGAAGAATCAGATGACAGGATTTTAAAATAAATTTATTTATGCTTCTAGACAAAGCAATATAATATTAAAGAATATTAATAGTATACATACATATATAATCACTAATGAGGAATAATTAGAACCACATCACATCCCCTAAAAAAAGGTTGTTAAAAAAATCCTGAGAAAAGGACATTTATTTTATAACATGTACTTGGGAATCAAGATCATATAGACAAATTGGAAAGACATATCAACATATACAGTAGTTCTGATTAATTTTAGCTTATGGTCAGCCATTTTCATAGAGGGCAAGAACATCAAATGAATTTAGGTTTTATTCATAACAAATAATAACTCTTGAGAATTATCTTAAGCAGTGAAAATCATTATAATATTCTTTTTTTTCATATCCTGACCTTTTTGTTTCATTTACTACATATTCACAGGATTTCAGCACAGTCATTTTCCTTATACAACTGAAATTAAGAGGTAGCATATTATCACAAAGGGCTACTGAACTCCATAGATGATAACATATTTATGTCTTGCTATGAATCTATTTGCGTCTTCTTTAACTGTCTTAGATTGGTTACCTATATGGCAGAAATTAGTCCCTTCTTCCTCAGTATTAAAGCAAGTTATCCTATTAAAGTTACCCTTGTGAATCTACTCAATAAGTAGTATTAATTGTCCTTTCCTCTACTGAGATTTTGCTACATTTAAGTATCAACAATTAAATCTATGTTTCATTTTACATACAACTGGTAATGTTTGAAGGGATGGGAAAAGTTACAGGGCTGCTTTTATAGAAAAGTTACTGTTCTAAATTGTACTTCATTCTTGGTGTTGAAGGAGCATTCAGGAAGATTGGGTTTAGCCTGCTCCAGAAACAGTGGTTTCTAAATACAAAGGTTAATAAAATGTAGTCAAATTTGAAGAGGAGCATTCAATGATATTTAAATAGATCTGACTGTTTGCTATCCAGTCTTCTATCCAACTATCTGAAGTTGGATGACTTAAGCTTATCACTTAAAAAAAACCCCAAAATTATATTTTTAAGGATGTTCTTTTTCAAAAGTTTTCTTCAGTACTAAAAAAAAATCAGTAAATTCATTACCCTTGCACCAAGCCATAACAGACTGTTTCATCTTGGTTGGCATGAGGCATAACTCAGTGTGATATGTCAGCCATAGTTTATGGCTTAGCAAAAGAATTAGGCTGCCATGGTTAGATCAATAAACAATATTAAACCAATGGCTTATAGTGATGTATGAATTTGCTGAGATATGTCAGATTGTGGTATATTTTCTTATTTCTTCAGTACTGCACAAGTTTAATAGGCTGTTATTAAATTGCACCCAATGCTTGAACAAGTTAAACAGGGTTCATACAATTTTCCACACCCAAATAGTTTGAGTGTAAAGACTCTTAACTTTGGATGTGACACTTGCTTTTAATGTAGCTCTGTTTGAATTGATCTTGATCTTCTGAGAGGTCCTTAGATCTCCTGTAAAGATGTTTTGGTACAGAATACAGAATTTGGTAGAGGAAAATGTACAGAAAACTGCAGAGAAAGGCAGATATCAGTTGCAAGAGTAGCTCCAACTCTTATAGACATTGTATCCATACATGTCTACCATCTTGTCTATATATAGCACTTGTTTCTATCTGTCCAACACAGTGCATCAGGATGGGCATGCTCTGGGTCCCATCAACAGTGGTGGGATTCAGCCAGTTCGCACCACTTTGGCAGAATCAGTAGCTATTTTTTTGTTGCCCAGGCCCAGAATGGACTTCCAGGAGCGGCATCCACAAAGAGAACTGGTTGTTCACATATTTGAATGCCAACACTAGCCTTCAGCCAAAGAATGTGCCTTTTTTGTCATAGGGGCTGCCCTGTGAAACATGCTCTTCCTGAGGTTAAGAAAGTCCCAATACTGCTAGCTTTTCAGAAGGCCTTGAAGACCTGGTGATATGCCTGAGTCTGGGGTCCTGAGTGTGCGAAGGGCTTCATTTCCTGATTATGTTGACCCAATGGATTATAATATCTCTTCACTGCTCTTTGTATTTAATGTTTTTTGTACAGTATGAAATTGTTTTTATGATTGTTCACTGCACAGAGTCACTGGTTTGAAAAGGATAGTTATACAAATTGAATAAACAAACAAACAAACAAATAAATGCAGTATAAGTTAGTAAATTGCATATTAGAAGTAAAATTATATTGTTATTCACATCTATTTTATATATTGATTTTGCTATATGATATTGTGCCTATATTGGCTGTGGGCAAAAAGGCAGGATATAGATTAAAATAATAACTTCTAAGTTGAGAAAGTTGTATTTTTATCTGCAGTGTCATGAAAACTTCAGAACACACATTTAGAAAACATTCCATAAATTTGCAGATAAATGATTGGATAATAGCACGGAGAGTTACATTAGTAGTATATATTTCTTGTTTCTGTACAAGAAAGATGATAGAATAAAGAAAAACACATTGAATAAGAAATGAATTTTCCATTTGGTCACGCTATTAGTCATAAACAATAAAATATTATTGGAACCAAATAGTAATACAATTTTTCCTCTTAGATATTTCAACTGTTAATGTGTGTGCCACAGTCCTGTGAGCTTATTTCAGTATATATTCCTGAAAACATTTATAAAAATACTGCTTCAACGGAGAAGTTATGGAATAAACAGGGCAAAGGAAATACCAGAATTGCAACAGATGCAATTGATTAGATGCCTTGGGGAATATTTCACTTATTTATTTTAGGTCCAGTGGATGTAAATCAAAAGATTGCAATACTGTTAGTGAATACATATTACAGACAAAATAACCCACAGTGACAGTTTCTTCTTCAATGATACAGCAGATTATTATGTGGACTGAGAGAACTATTTGTGACAAACCCTACTTTTATAAAAAAGAGAAAATCTGTTTTTAAGCCTTCATTCATGGTGAACAGTGAAACAGTTTATTACTGAAAACCTAGGCTGGTAGGGTTGCTTTAGGATTATTGACTAACATAATTGAATTGCTTTTTCACCACTCTTCTGTCTGGGAGATATAGCAGTGTTTTTAGTGTTCTGTATGGATGGATATGGCAGTAATAATAAATCAATAGATTGGAACGGATAGAAAAGTGGTTGGATATTTTTTCAGAAAACAGTTGAAGTGTTTGACAAACTATGATTTAAGCCCAACTAAAATTGGGTGTCTTCTGATGAAAATAACAATGGATGGATGGACAAATGTACTGAAGAGTTTTAATAACTCAACTTTATGTGCAAATCAAGAAGTTTGGGAAAAATAATTCATCCTCAGTACCTCAGAACCAGCTTTATTTAGTGAACAAGAAACCCAGAGACTGTGAGTTCTAGTCTTCTGGAAAAGGTTCTAATGCTGGAAAGGTGGAAGAAAAGAAAAGAAAAGAAAAGAAGAGGATGATCAGCAGCAAGGTGATGGACTCAGTTATAGTGACAATGAGTCAACCTAAAAGACCAGTTTATGGACAGATAATCATGGAGAATAACTATGTGACTTGATGTCACATAATCAATAAATCAAACAAAGAGACAAACAACAAAATATTGTCCACAATCTATTCTCAGCTTGCCATATTGTGTGCAAGACAATTGAAATCAAATAGTAAATACAAGTTTGAAAAGTTATATTGCCATGTCACAAGCTTCATGAGGTAGCCAAGGGTAATTAGAGAGTGCTAGGATTTGCTTTGAAGTATGAATTCATAATGAAATATGAATTGTTATGTTTTGCTAGCAGAAGAAAGTCAGAGATGGAGATAAAAGCATTGTGCTTGACAATCCAGGCTCTAAGTAACAGGGAATTACATGAATCTGAATGTCAAGCTGAGTGACTAAAGGCAGGCAAGGAGCAATGGTGACAAGAACACAGATTTTGAGTTGAAGAGTTGTTTTCAACCGAGGTACAAGGGCCCAGAACATGCTCTTATATGCCCTCCCTATACTAGTGTGGTTTAATTAGGAGTTTTTATTATAGTTATTATTATTATAGCAGTGGTCCAGTAGTTATAATGTTTGCTTCATACTAAAAAGTTGACAGTTACACTGATTTATAGTAGTAAGGATCTACCTTCAAAATGATATAAAAAATGATATGAAAACTGTCTTGAATGCATTTGGGTCAATATAAAAGGGGGGGAAAATGACATTGCCATAGGTGTATACTATAGGCCACCCAACCAAACAGAGGAAATAGATGAAATTTTTGCTAGTCAGCTAACTAAGGTATGTAGGAAGCACATCACAATAGTAATGGGGGACTTTAACTACCCTGACATCAACTGGGAGACAAACTCTGCACCAAGTGGAAGATCAAACAGATTCCTGACAAACCTTGCAGACAACTTTGTCTCCCAAAAAGTAGAGAAAGGAACTAGGGGATTAGCCATTTTGGATCTAATTCTCACTAACAGAGATGAAATGATAGAAGGTGTTGAAGCCATAGGAATCTTGGGAGGAAGTGATCATGCAATATTGGAATTCAACATTATGGGAGCACAAGCACTAGAACACAGTCAAACTAGAGTCTTGGACTTCAAGAGAGCTAATTTCTATAAACGTAGAGAGGGTTTGGGAAGGATTCCATGGATGAGAATCCTCCAGGGAAAAATAACTCAAGAAGCTTGGGAAATTTTGAAAAGTGAGATAATAGAAAGCCCAGTCTAGCACAATACC
>NW_015387393.1:226362-227733 GCF_001527695.2 Protobothrops mucrosquamatus
CCCCTAAGATTATATCAAAGCCAAAAGGCAACCCAAAGCAAGTAGTTAAAGTTGAAGTAACATCCAAATTTAACTTTCTGGGTTCAAAAACATACAGTGCTGGAAATGCCCATGAAATAGAGCATTATCTACTATTTAGGAGAAGGACTATGACAGATCTAAGCAAAATTTAAAATACAGAGACATCACATGAATCACAAATCAAGGCCATGGTTTTCCCACTTATAATGTATGGCTGTGAAAACCGAACCATCAGATATGCTGAACAAAGAAAAGAGGGATGTCTTTAAATTGTGATGCTAGAGAAAGGCTTTGAGAATACTTTGGATCACAAAGACAACAACACATAAGGTAAAGAGGGAGGGGAGGGGAGGGGAGGGAAAAGGAAAGGAAAGGAAAGGAAGGGGAGGGGGGGAAAGGAAAGGAAAGGAAAGGATTCACAGAATGTACATCTACATTACATGACTATGGGCATTTCATTAGTTGGTATTTTCACTAGTTATTTTCTTGTTCATATTCAAAATTACAATTGAAGGTTTTTTTCTGTTGTAATATTCACTTTAATATGAAATGCACCATAAAATATCAGTATTATTTTTTACAATTTTTAGCTCTATAGCAGTGGTTCTCAACCTTTTTAATGCCGCGACCCCAACCGGTCATAAGTCGAGGACTAAACCGGTTGTACGTCGAGGACTACCCAACCGGTCATAAGTCGAGGACTTTCCCTGCCCAGGAGCACCGCGCATGTGTGGTTCCGCCCCCTGCGCCGGCCGAGGTGTAGCTGGCAAGCGGCAGAGATGGAGCAGGCCGACCACCAGCTGGCCCAGCCCAAGGGAGGTAAGGCACCCGCCGGAAAAGGGGGAAAAATGGCAGACAAAAAAAATGGCGGACAAAAAAAATGGCGGACAGCCTTGCTTGGCGATCCCCATGAAATGGTCGATCGACCCCAAATGGGGTCCCGACCCACAGGTTGAGAACCACTGCTCTATAGCATCCTGAAAAATTCAAGAACCTTAAAATATCTGTAAACTAAGGTTGAAAAACTTTTCAGAATCTGGGTGATTCAACTGATTTGAAAGCATATTTAGTAAATTGTGATTCCATACCTGCCTGATTTATCCAGTCTGCATATACAAAACAAATTAGAATAGAATAGAATAGAATAGAATAGAATAGAATAGAATAGAATAGAATAGAATAGAATAGAATAGAATAGAATAGAATAGAAATAACAACTCTCAAAAGAAACCAGCATGGCTGTCTAAAGAACTCTCTGATAAATTGAAAGACAAAAAGGACAAGTATAAAAAGTGGAAAGAGGGGAGCATAACTAAGGCAGAATATCAGCAAATAGCTTAAGCCTGCAAA
>NW_015387393.1:228003-236537 GCF_001527695.2 Protobothrops mucrosquamatus
AAAAAAAAGCTTCTTTCAACATGTAAAAAACAAGAAAAAAATGAAGGAAACAAGTGGTCCATTAGTGGTTGAAAGTGGCAAGAAGGTGACAAGCAACAGGGAGAAAGCAGAACTATTTAACTTGTTTTTTGCATCTGTCTTTACACAAAGGGAAAAAACAGACCAACCTATCAAAAATAGTGCCATAAAAAACAGAATAGAAACACAAGTTAAGATAGGCAAGAAAATGGTAAGTGAGCACCTGTCCAGCCCAGACTAGTTCAAATCACCAGGACCAGATGGATTACACCCCAAGGTTCTCAAGGAACTGGCAGATGTGATCTCAGAACCACTGAACTATATTTTTCAAAGATCCTGGAGCACTGGGGAACTACCAGAGGACTGGAAAAGAGCTGATGTAGTTCCCATCTTCAAAAAAGGAAAAAAAATGGATCCAGGAAATTACGGACCTATCAGCCTGACCTCAATACCTGGGAAGATTCTGGAAAAGATAACAAACAACGAATCAGCGAACACCTAGAGGCAAAAAAAGTCATTACTAAAAGCCAAAACGGGTTTGTCAAAAACAGATCATGCCAGACAAATCTTATTGCATTCTTTGACCAAGTGACAAAATTAGTGGACCAGAGGAATGCTGTGGATATAATTTACTTGGACTTCAGTAAGGCATTTGACAAAGTAGATAACAACCTACTACTTGATAAGATAGAAAAATGCGGGTTAGACAGCATCACCACTAGATGGATCCGTAGCTAGCTGACCAGCTGTACTCAGTGTGTGGTCCTCAATGGAACCACATATACATGGAGGGAAGTAATAATAATAATAATAATAATAATAATAATAATAGTAATAGTAATAATAATAAAGTTGGAAGGGGACCTTGGAGGTCATCAAGTCCAACCCCCTGCTCAGGCAGGTAACCATTATTATTATTATTATTATTATTATTATTATTATTATTATTATTATTATTATTATTATTATTATTATTATTATTATTATTATTATTATTATTATTATTATTATTAAAATGTCATTAACATAAATCAAATCAAAGGCTTTTTATATTTAATGTTCTACATTCTTATCTAACCTTAGGATTTCTGAATTCTTAAAAAGTGGTGAGACATGCAAGAAGGAGAAACAATGCAAATATTTTGGATTCACACAGAATGTGTGGTTAGATCACCATGTATTAAAATATAGGAAGAACTGCAATGAGACTTTATATGTTTCTGTAATAAAGATGAACCAGTTTCTGAATTGAGATTAATCTGGAATGGCTCCATGAAATTAAATTCCATTGTTCTCACATGCTAGGTGTAAAATCATAATCTACAAGGTTATGCTTTTAATGTCTGGAAGCAGAGCTGCTTAAAAGGTCTGCAGAGTGCAAAACACTTTTTGAACTTCACAAATATATAGTGTATTTTCAGCCAAGCTTTTTCATCCATTCAAATTCTAATATGCAGTTTTCTCATTATCATTGTAAAAATGTAAGAGTAAATTAATAAATCAGTAATTAATAGTATAATAAATGTGCAAGGATAATAAATATGCAAGCAATATATATTTTCAGTACATGGATCAGATGGCAATGATTGTACTAAATTTATAAAAAAGAAAACATTTTAGGAAATAGCAAAACATTTTTCAAGGAAGTTGCACAAATGGTGGAAGCACTTTTTAAATATGAATTTCCCATTGTTCAGCTTCATTGGTGAACTATAAATCTAGAGGTTTCAAATAGAGATTAAAGTTTCGGCTTCATTTTCTTTATACAATACATAATTTTATACACCATTAGCCTGTCCTGTATTATATGCCTGTTTGTAAGCCCAAATATTGTAATATTGTCATAGATGAATGGGTAATTTTTGTATATTTTTCATCCCTAAATTATTCTCTTTTTTCTTTCCTAGAGTAGCAACAAGTATCCATTTGTTGAAAGACATCATGGTATCAATTTTCTTTTAGATTCATTCTTGGAATGAATGACATTTTTGAAAATGAAATATAATTCAACTTGAAACTGAAACACAATAGAATGAAAAAAAAATGAGAACCATCCTAAACTGAAATTCCTTTTGTTGAATTCAATAACAATATTACTGTATTTTCCTCTCTTTATTTTGTTCAGCTCAAGGCAATGTACAAAATGTTCTGGCCTCCTATTTTGCCCTCAAAAGTCTCTGAGATGAGCAGAGAATCAATTTTTACATTGAGCCAACAATTAGTACCTTGATGCTGCTCCTGAAATACACACCTCAATTGACAGATAATCTAGCAATAAGTACATGTTAATGCACTGACTGACTCTTACTATTCAGACCATCTTATTTTCCAGTCCTATTTCAGTAAAGATTTATCTGGCTTCCAATGTTATAGCAGGTCATTAATCTACTTAGCTTGTGTTTCACTGAATCTCAGCAAACAAATATTTGAATGATGCCTAAGGAACACCACATATATTATAGTCTCACATACTTTCTTGCCAAAATATCTTTTCCATCTGAGCCTGTAAATCCATTGTGTAATAAGATAATAACAAAAACTTTGGTCTCAATCTAAAAATATTAGGTTGCATTAATAAAATTCCTTTTTTCTGTATGAGAAAGCCTCTTACCATTTAGTGGGAAGATATCTTTGATCATCCAACTGAAAGGCTGGGAATCTATGTATGCTTCCATGGATGACAAAGAACTTTTCATCTCCCTCTCTCTATTAATCTCCTGCAAATCTTTCCATGGGAACTTGAGAAACTGGAATATATGGTATAGAAGAATGGACAATTGGCTGGAAATTATTCCATCTTCTGAAGCAAATGAGGAACAATATAGAATCCAATATTTTAAATAAGCAAGCATATTGGTTGGATAAAGAATTCCTTCACCAAAGGAAGGGCTCATTCCATAGAAAAAGAATAAATAAGACATTACTTATTTGCAAAAAGAATTCTTCATGATGAATTGCTGGATAAAAGTTATGGTTTGTCTTAAAAATATTATCATTGGCTTCTAATTCTCGACTAGGAATCTTGATGTAATCAGGAGTGTCATTTCACACATTTACAGCAAGATTATAAAATATTTGCATATTTAGAAAATATTTAAAGTATTTGATTGCAATGCATTCTCAAGGATCCCAGGATTCATTCCGGGATTAGAAAACAGGGTTCCAAACTGGTGTGGGAAGGGCCAATCCATTATTTAGTTGCTTCATTCTGACTCCTTATATTATCTGAGGGCAACTCTTTCCAAAAATAATTGCACAGTTGATATAGAATAGAGTTAAAGTAAGACAGACTGAGAATCCTTCACATTTTCACTATGTCTCTGTGCCTGAATGACATTTAGAATGACCATTTGACTATAAGCAATTGCAGAAGGAGTATGTAACAAAATCGGTCCAATAGAAAGATTTGTTTCTGAACTCCACTTAAAAAAATCTGTAGAGGAACTCTTGGTGTTTATGGCTCTGTAGTTTTACTGTTATCTATAAGTTACAATCAACTCAGTTATTTAATGGCATTTGTAGTAGGAATGCTTTATATCTGTTAATAATCAGCATTTTTTAGTTCTGGTCTGAAACACTGACTTAAAAAAAATATTTTTTCTTTAGGTTTTTTCCCTCAGTTTAAACAACAATAACAAAATCTAAACATTTCTAATGTTTGGGAACCTAACCATATGGATCTTGAGTTTGAAGAACTGTATAGTAAATAAGCAACAGACCAAAGAGAGTTTTTCAAAATGATTTTAAAAATATGGACATTTCTCCTTTTTTCTGTTTCAGTCTTTAACATTTCATTAGACATAAGAGTAAAAAACCAAAAGTTTTATGTGTTGTAAATAGATCACTGTATCCATGGCAACATCTGGTCTAGGTCTGACCAGATTTTTATATTTAAAATGGCAATTACATTTTTCTTACTGTTCATGTCTTCACAAGTTATAATGGCAATAATGACCTAAAATGAGTGTTAAAACTTTGTGAATGTTTATTTTACACACACCAAAATAATATGTTTTGCCCCAAATCATATAGTTTCCCCAAGAGGTGTCTTCTCATATTAAACATTGAATGCTACAGTTTCAGAAATTCCAGCCAACATTAATTTGAATGACCAGCATGGTTACTGCAGTAAACCTAAGGATTTTTCTGTGAAAAGGGCAACAGTCCATGCTTATTATCCAAGGCATCAGTCGCCACTTTTAATTTTTCCCTCCCCAGTCATATGGGATTGGATGAAGCTTTGATTCTACCCACAATAGCTCTTTATATGTTTTTAGATTTTATCACGAAGAACGATTTGTTTACAGAAGACTAACTTTGTAGAGAAATGTCCCTCAATAGATCAAGACAGTAAAATTGTAATTGGATTCTCTGTGTTAGGTCTTGCTATTCTTTATTTTAGAGATGAAAAAGACAGTTGTGCTGAAATAGGGATGCATCTCATGACATCTGGAAGTATGCTGCTGCCTCCATGCCTTTTTGTATTAGTACTGGGTGTATTTTTTAAATATCGCTAAAGGAGTGTTAATAAGATGTAAAATAATACTCTTTCTCTTTGAAAATGAAATTGAAGATACTTGAAGATTGCTGTACCATAGATCCAATATTCATTCACATGCAAACATTAGGGAAGCTAGTCATGTTCAGTCATTATAATACATGATCCCAATATAGTAAAATATATTAATGTAAAAATGCTACTTTGATCCTGCACCATATGTGTTACTGTTTCTTATTCACATTTTGTGGATTGATTGCAATTGTTAATTCAAGTGCAATGTTTATAAATCATAGATGAATAAAACTATTATTTAATTTCTGATCTCCTGGGCACATTTTGTCTATTTTACCAGATTATTGTCACTTAGAGTATTACAAAACACTAGTAAAGCAATTCAAATAACTGTTCGTGCTTCTGTTGATGAATTAGCTCATATTGAATCACACTAACAATTATTGCAATTTATACCTTCTGTCCTATGAAAATCTTGGAATAAACCATTGCACTTCAATAAACAAGCAACGTAATAATAATAATGACAATAATGATTTATTATGCAACTTTATCAATATGCAGTAGCACTCAGAAAGGTATAGTAAATGCAAAATTCCATACAATACAATTCATTCAAAGTTAAGCAACCAAACCAGCAAACAAATATTAAAAACTAAGGCAAACTAAATACAATAATACATATTTAAAACAGCAGCTTGCATAAAATCATGTGCATATTCATCTATTATTAAAGTAAAACGCTTATTGACTTGGGAAGCTGCCCAGATTACTGAGATTAGTTTTTTTACGGTAATTTGATTAGTGAGTGACATAACCAGGTTTACACTAACCCGCTAATCAAAGCCACTGATTTTATTCTTCCAAACATTATTCTTCATGATCTACTGTTATGTTAACTTTAGGCCTTAACATTGGCTTATATGTAATTTAGCTTTTTTGGAAGAATTTAACAATGATCTTGGGCTTGAGTGCATTGTGAAGCTAATGACTAAATGACTGGGAGATTCCAACCAAACCTGGTGGACTTATTTAAATGGAACTACAGGGATGTAGAAAGTATTAACAAGTATTCTTCCTTGGTAGACAGTATGAGAGCTATTAAGAGAAGGAAATTTAAAAAGGGTGGTACTCCAAGAGAACTTAAGTTTGAGATCTGACTGGATATAAATACTGAATTAACATTTCTATCCACATAGAAGCTGTCAATGGTGCATTATGACCACTATTGCTTGGAATACAATAAAATATGTTTTCTGACCATGTTCATCTTTGTCTCTGACAGTTTGACAGTATTTGTTATTGCTCTCTTACTGGAGAGAGGTGTGTTCATCAATCATAATGCAGAGGTGAACAGGAAGAATTGACCTCACTGCCTATACTTGAACAAATGGTTATTGCAAGCATTGTTGATGGAAA
This sequence comes from Protobothrops mucrosquamatus, assembly GCF_001527695.2. NCBI lineage: Eukaryota > Metazoa > Chordata > Lepidosauria > Squamata > Viperidae > Protobothrops > Protobothrops mucrosquamatus. The sequence continues at coordinate 233,954 of NW_015387393.1, forward strand.
TATTATTTAGACATTTATTTTATGTGTTTAATTTCCCAGTTTTTCTATTGTTAAATAAATTGACTTAATGTTAAAATGTGATTATACAAACATTATACAGTGTTAATTATACAGCAAAAGGAAATTCATGAAGCAATAGACATAGCATTAGTAAGGATGATTTGCAAGGACTGGAAGTAGCAAATATGGTGTACCGGTAACTACTTTTGGTTATGTATTCTTTTGGTTTTTTATTTCTTTTTTTTTTTTTGCATTTTTGAGAATTCAGTATAACATTTCTTATCCTCCATGGGAATAGTTTGATTTACTGTGTATGCATGTACAGTGTCGACATGTAAAATTAATGTTGCTCAGTACATAAAATTATATGCTTTTATGGGCTTTACTGTGTTTAACCCTTTTGATATGCAATATATTTTATTGAATTTATATGCTGTCAAATTCTTCAAGACACCCAGCAACTTAGAATAGAAAATGTAGTAAAAATTTAAAATATCCCTGGGAGTCCCAAAGCAATAATCCCAGTCATCAAAGCAACAATATGTAAACCATATTAAATAAGAAATTGAAGCTCCAAAACCCATTTGAAAAAGTTTGTTTTTTTAACCAATTTTTGCATGACCATTACCAAAGGGACCAATCTCACATCTATTGGGAAATGAGTGGGTTCCATAATTATAAAGCAAAAATTTCTGGCACCAGAAACTGGGGCATTACAAGCAATTTCAATTTCAAATTAGTTAAATTTCAAATTAGTTACTTTTTTTCCAAATTAGGTTGAATAGGTGGTCTCAAAGTATCTTGACTGATGAAAAGTTATAGTGAACTTCCCAAGTCAAAATTTATATTTTGGATTGCAGCTGGAAACCTATTTTCTACCAACGAGAAGCCTTCAAAATACAGTAGGTATAACAAAATGATAAATAGTAACTAATAAAACAATTGCTGCATTTTGAATAAACTGCAATTTCCAGATTGTCTTGAAGGATGTGTCATATAGTTTGCATTATAGAAAACCAACAGATAGTGAAAAAGTCATGATTCCTTCCACTCAGAGAAGCAACAGCTGGATAAAGGTTCTCCTGGAATTGGACTCCACTTGCAAGTCCAGGAGTAGCTGTGAGTTCCCAAAGAGGATTGCTTTATTGCAGGCCTGCTCTCTAATGATCAGTGACATTTTATCAAGACATAACTTGGAGATGACAGAAGATAGCAATGAACAAACAGCAGCTCTGTCTGTCTTGCTGAGATCAAATTTATACTCATTTTATTTGGGTTTTTTTCCCTTCAGAGTGACAGGTAGCCTCCAACTACCATGATAATTATTTTATCCCTTCAACTGTGATTTTTACCAATACAAATAGGACCTCATGGTCTTGCTGCCCAAAGCAAAAGGCATGTTCTGATCTTCCACAGAATAAGATTCTGGCTGACTGTGTGATTAATAATAATAATAATAATAATAATAATAATAATAATAATAATAATAATAATAATAGAGTTGGAAGGGACCTTGGAGGTCTTCTAGTCCAACCCCCTACTCAGGCAGGAAACTCTATACCATTTCAGACAAATAGTTGTCCGGTCTCTTCTTAAAAACTTCCAGTGTTGGAGAATTCACAACTTCTGGATGCAGGTTTTCCACTGATTAATTGTTCTAACTGCCAGGAAATTTCTCCTTAGTTCTAGGTTGCTTCTCTCTTCGATTAGTTTCCATCCATTGCTTCGTGTCCTGCCTTCAGGTGCTTTGGAGGAAAGCTTGACTCCCTCTTCTTTGTGGCAACCCCCGAGATATTGGAACATTGCTATCATGTCACCCCTAGTCCTCTTTATTAAACTAGACATACCCAATTCCAGCAACCATTTTTTATATGTTTTAGCTTCCAGTCCCCTAATCATCTTTGCTGCTTTTCTCGGGACTCTTTCTAGAGTCTCAAGATCTTTTTTACATCATGGTGACCAAAACTGGATGCAGTATTCCAAGTGTGGCCTTACCAAGGCGTTATAATGTGGTATTAACACTTCACGTGATCTTGATTCTGTCCCTCAGTTAATGCAGCCTAGCACTGTTTTGGCTTTTTTGGCAGCTACAGCACACTGCTGGCTCATATTTAAGTGATTGTCCACTAGGACTCCGAGATCTCTCTCACAGTTACTACTGTTGAGCAAGGTACCACTTATATGATACCTGTGCATTTGGTTTTTCTTGCCTAAATGTAGAACCTTACTTTTTCATAATTGAATTTTATTTTGTCAGATAGAGCCCAATGTTCACGTTTGTCAAGATCCTTCTGTATCTTAAGCTTATCTTCCAGAGATTTGGCTATTCCTGCCAGCTAAGTGTCATCTGCAAATTTGATGAATTCCTCATCTATCCCCTCATCCAAATCATTGATGAAGATGTTGAAGAGCACTGGGCCCAGAACAGAGCCCTGGGGCACCCCACTACACACTTCCCTCCATGTAGATGCGGTTCCATTGAGGACCACACGCTGAGTACGGCCGGTCAGCCAGCTACGGATCCATCTGGTGGTGGTGCTTTCTACCCCACATTTTTCTATCTTGTCAAGTAGTAGGTTGTGAT
>NW_015387393.1:237127-238939 GCF_001527695.2 Protobothrops mucrosquamatus
AATTTCTTTATAATTGAATGCCCAATTAAAATTCAAGCTAAAAACAAAGAAAATTAGGAAGGAAGAGCAGAGTAGGACATTTAAAGTTCCCCATTAGTATTTACCACCTGAACAACAAATTAATGAGATTGACAAATTAATGGTCACATTTTTCTATACTACACAGAGTTATATTTCTACTTAAAGTATACTGTTTGTAGATTTACAGCTATAAATATAAATTAGGACAGGGGTCCCCAACCCCCGGTCCCTGGACCGGTACTGGTCCATGGCATGCTAGCAACTGGTCTGTACAAACAAGCAAAGCCCCATCTGCGGGATACCCGGCAGCACACAAAACCACGCCCCCTCCGGTCCATGGAAAAATGTCTCTCCAGGTAACCAGTCCCTGGTGCCCAAAAGGTTGGGGAACCTCTGAATTAGGACATGGATGTTTTATGCAAATCTTGATCCCCTTTCTACTTTGGAGTGATGTGTTTGCCTTTTTATGAAATGGTAGAATGACCTGGGAGACAGTCTGGTGTAGTACTTAAGACAGAAGGGAGATTGTGAGTTCTAGTCCTGCCTTAGGCACAAAGTCAATGGGGAAGGGGCTCAGGCCTAGGGCTTTTAGCCCTAGGAAGCAGATACTAAACCTCATTTAATAACATTTATTGGTACTAGAAACTCCATTATTAAGAACCTGATCATAAATAAAATGCCATACGACTGTGCCACTTAGTGACAGCAGTTCTGGCAGTCCCAATTGCCATCATAAGGCAAGAACCACATAGGTCATTATGCAAAGTCCCATGACTGAGATTTCCAAGTCCCTATCAGGTTATCCATTGACTTTGCTTGCAGGAACCTGGGGTGGAAGAGCTCAACTTTGATGAAAAAAGATTACTTCTGAAGCTCAATTTTCTAATTTTCCTCTGGCCAAATTGACATATTTTTTGCATATGGGATTAGAATATTTCGGACTGGCATAACTGCAAAAAAGCAGATGTCTGAAACTGTTGTGTCTACAGTGAAATGTATACAAGAGAGAGCTGTTGAAGTAAACAATGAATAAAACAAACAATCCTCAGATCATTAGTCAAAGCAAAAATGTTTGCCTAGAGGTAGTTGGATGCAACTTTAAGCAAGTAGAGATAAAAAATTTAACATACTGGAGGCATCACCTAGATTTGTAAGAATTCCAAATTTATGAACCAATTATAGGATCTCTCTCTCTCTCTCTCTCTCTCTCTCTCTCTCTCTCTCTCTCTCTCTCTCTCTCTCTCTCTCTCTCTCTCTCTCTCTCTGTGTGTGTGTGTGTGTATGTGTATATATATGATAAGTTTTTTTCCGGACAGACCGGTCTGATTGATGCACCTTGGTTTTTTTTAACTGCTATATTGCAGTTCTATTATGATCACTTTTGCCTTGCAGCCCCAACCTAGGAGCATTAAGCAGGCTCAAGTCGCTACTGCAGGCTGCTCAGGTTCAAATCCCATAAAGAGTATGGCTAGCTGATGAGAGCTAAAAAGCTTGAAATAGCTATTCTAGTCTCCCATTTAACTCTTTAACTCTTTGTCAACAAAAAAAGAAATTCGAATATATATACTGTATGTATGTATGTATGTATGTATGTATTTATTTATTTATTTATTTATTTATTTATTATTTTAATTTGTATACCGCCCTTCTCCCATAGGACTCAGGGCGGTTCACAGCATATTAAAAACAAATAATATACCCAAAATACAGAAAATACACAATACAAAAATACAAAAGAATAAACCCTGATAAAAGCCGAATTAAAACCAAATATTCCCAGCTGTGTTTCCG
>NW_015387393.1:242526-252242 GCF_001527695.2 Protobothrops mucrosquamatus
TTTCTGCCCTTGCATTGTATCATTTGTATGCCATTTCTGGGAATGACATAACTTTGAATGTAATGTAATGTTGATTTGTAAATTGGAGATACCTCTTCCTCCCAATGGATCAGTTAAATCAACATCTTATTCAGGCATAGATTTTTCTTTAAGAGTGTAGGCTGAATTCACACACATTTTTGGGAGATCATTTTCATCTATTGTACATATTGGCCAAATACATGGTAACCATATGTTAAAATCATAAGTTCAGTACAAGACAAAATTCTGTTTACAAAATCTGAATGCAATACCTCCTCTTTCTGTTCAATGTCCACCAGCACTTGACAATGCTTGTCAAATAGATATAATATGGATTGATCCAGTAATAAAGAGGTTACTTGGATGTAAATATCCTTCATTATATTTGCATTAACAATGTATTTTCTATCATTTAAATTAATCAATAATTATTCATTAAGGATAAATGTGGAAGATGTCAAAAGACCTACAAGTTTTATATTCTAGGCCAGGTTTAAGGAGACAGACATGGGCTCTAGTCTTCCTTTAGGTATAGAAGCTGGCCAGATGACTTTGTCACTCTCTCTCAGTTCAACTACTGTTGAAATTGAGTGTATATACATTCAAATTGCTCAATTCGTCTTCTAATCGAGACACAAAGAAAACATCCCAGATTGACTCAGGTCATCTCAGATGCCTAGCAGTTCAACTCCAAACTAAATATGAAATTCAAAGTACTTATCATAGAGATTCTAAAAGTGCAATGTTGTAATTTTTTAAAAAACCCCAAAACTTTTAGACTAACTTGATGGAATTAGGAGGAATAATAACTTGTATAAATGAAAGAGAAATGTTTCACTAATAGAAACTGGTTACTGACTTAAATTTTGATTTGTTAAACAAGGAAAGTTTTTATTGATTTTTCAAAACAGTTACATAACAATAACACAGCATATCAGATATATAGATAAAGATATATATTAATTTTCCCTCTTTTAAAAGGTACATCAACAGTAAAATGTGCCTATTTTTAGTATATTATTGCATTATATTTAAAACAAAAGTGTATTATCTATGAATCAATAGATAATTACTAAAGTCGTGCCACTGCAGCATAGTCTCCAACAGATATTGTTGGTAAAATGTCTTTTTTCCAGCGTTTGTAAGTTTGTCCCTGCAGCTTGCATTAAGCATGTATCTTAATAAATGATGGTATTTTAAATTGATGTGTTTAATTATCCTTAATGAAAAAATGTTATTTTATTTTGAATTTGATCCTTAGCTTTTTTGGAATGCTGCTGTGCATAGTATTAACAGCTTTTGAGAGAATTAATTAACATTTCTAAACATATTGTCATGTTGCTAAACTTTACCCTGATTCCTGAAGATGTTTTTCTGCTAAACTTTTAAAGGTTTTATAAATTTACATTTCTACAACTGGCATTATGGAGGTGCCATTTTACAAATTACCAGTCTACCTTACTGCAGTTAGGTTAAGCCAGGTAACTTAATTGAAGGATATTACAATGGAGAAATTCTGAATGTAATTGCAGTCACAGACAATTGAAGACAGAAAATACTGTTATAAGCTTCCCCTCCTCTCATGGCTGAAAAGTCTAGACAGAAGGGGAAAGATTACCTTTGCCTCTGAATATTTGGATCCTAACTTAATTTGAACTGCATAGATTTACTCTTAAACCAAGTAGTACATCCTTGTTTGGATCTGTCTTGTTATTTAAGATTTAATTATTAATTTTACTGACACTGAAGCTTCACTGAAACTTAAATGAATATTGCTTTGTACAAGCATCATCCATAGACTCAGAGTTGGAGCCAGGTTCTGATCAATCCTAATATTAATTGAAGAATGTGAGATAATAAGCACAATATGATTTTTCCTTTGTTTGCCTCCAGTTGTATGAATTATATTTTTATTACAAGATAGATGAATTAGATTATTTTGACTTGATTAGAAAAAAACTGTTACGCTCAGATTTCCACATGACTTCAGACAAGGTCCAAGAGCTTAATTATATACAGTCAAAATAATAATGCATTGTGACACTCTAGAAGACAGTTTTTAGCATGTTTATATTTACAAAGGCAATGGGCAAAGTTATACGGTAATGTGATGGCAGATAGCTTTGGGAAGTGTTTGCAAATGTTTGCTGTACAATCTGCACATCTTTTCATTTGCCATCGCTGACTTGTAATGTGATTAATGAATACATAGGCAAATAATCTAGCTGTAGAGTGCACAGGGTCAGGGAGGACTTGATAGTAAATGGCAATTTGCAAATTATGCTGAAGCAAAAAGAAACTTTGTTCATGTTACAAATAAGTAAAAGCAGGTCAATAACTCATCATAATATTAAATTAAACAGTAAAATCAGTGGTGGGATTCAGCCGGTTTGCTCCCGTTCGGCAGAATGGGTAGCTAATTTTTTGTTGCCCAGGCCCAGAATGGACTTCCAGAAGTGGCATCCACACAGAGAACCAATTGTTCACATATTTGAATCCCACCACTGAGTAAAATACTTTATGCAATATAGAACTCTTAAAATAAAATTGTAGAATTTAAATGTTTGAAGGAGAAAAATAAACTTCTAATACACACATATACACATAACACATACACACACATGCTGTATATATCTTCTCCTTGTTCATTGTTCAGTTGATTGCAAAGGATAAACAAACAACTGTGCATAGACATATTTGAGACTATAGCTACCTACTGGCGAGGCTAAATTGAGAAAGGTACATTTGTTAAATTTAAAGGAATTAATATAGCTGCCTACTGGGGAGGATGACTTGGGAAAGGTATATAGGGGAAGATGAATTGGGAAAAGTACATCTGTTAATTTGTCAATATAATATCAAGAAAGAATTTGATGAGGGAGGCCAAGGAATTTGATGAACCAATTGAGTTGGATAAGGCTAGATGAGCACCAACCCTTAGAATCAGATATGACTGGATGGTCCATTAAATTGAAGGACCATACAGTAAATTTACTTATTTATTATATACATTTCAAAATATATAATTTATTAAAAATTTTGGTCCATGCCATTCAAGATTACAATTTGCTCTTTAATTATTTTAGGAATAATTAATAATTTAATTTTAATTCAGAATACTGAGTTATTTGAAGGATAGACTGGAAGTTCACAGTATGAATCTAGTCTTTTCACAGAATTTAATTTAATTTAATTTAATTTTGACATTTCTCCCTGATGCATGTATTTGTCATTTTTGTGCCAAGGCTGACATATCTATATCATGTATTTTTATCTATGTGAATTATAACTATATTGTGTGTGTGTGTGTGTGTGTGTGTGTGTGTGAGAGAGAGAGAGAGAGAGAGAGAGAGAGAGAGAGAGAGAGAGAGAGAGAGAGAAACATAGAACATAGAATAACAAAGCTGGAAAAGGCCTTGGAGGTCTTCTATTTTTTTCCTTCCCAAATTTGCTATTTTTGTCTCTTTTTATCTAACAAATGTCCATATGTATAGAGCTCCAAAACTTATCCATTGAGAATAATATATTAATTGTACATTTATTATAAAACAAGAAATATATTATACAACCATCTAAAAGTCTGTGTGCATTTTTGAAATAAAATCTATTAGCATTTTAATAGCATCATTGTTCCATGTTTCGATGGATTATCAATTTAACTTATTTGCTGTGCCAATCCTATAAAGTATTCCTATGCTGTGAACAAAAAGCCAAAGATATATTACAAACTGTTTCAGCCATTTTATATGTCATTTTCTTCATATTCTATATACATTTATTATTATGTCCGATTGCAGAAAATTTCATCAAATAGTTATGCTTCCTTGTACAGTTTCAGGCCTTGGAAATGATTGTTGGAATACCAGTTGAAACATAATTCATCATCTGTTCACTGTCAGCATTTATCCAGCTTATTGATTTTGCTTTAAATAACATGAGAAAAATTCAGTTCCAATTTTTATTTTCCTTTTTAAAAAAAATTAGTTAATGTGACCATGTGATTTGAGAAGATTTATACTTGAAAATAAGGATTCCGCCTAGGCTTAGATTACACATAAAACATAACTTCACTCAGTATAATAAACATTAATGTAGGCTTTGTGTGCCAATTGTAATCTAACTGCATGATACAAACCTAGAACTTGAGGAGAGGAAGCCAAAAATAGACAGAAAATGAACAGCAGCCCCAAAGATTGCCAGGCAGTTGTGTGCTTTCTCCTTCCTTTTCTCCCCATCATAGTCATCCCTCTCAATTCAAACGTCAGTTCCTTGTAATGCTGTGTGGTTTCTCCTATCAGCTTACACTCAATGCAATGGAAGTGGATTTGCTTCTGAAGATAATTTCAACATTTTTATTTTTATGTAATTCTCTCCTTTGATGTGCAGTAGAAGTATGCAGTATTCAGATCCGAAGTGAGCAATGGTGCTTCAGATCCAAGCGTGGCATCCCTGCAGTGTCTGTCAGCAGTTCCTTAAGGGGGCAACACTTTTTTCTGCCTTTCTGAAAAATATAGATTTGAATTTTGGGGCCATGAAGGATGCAGGACAGAAATTACATCAACTAACATAACCAAGAATTTCAAATAACCCTCAAGATAATAAAAAACAAAAAATGTCTACTTGTGATAAAATTCCTAAGAATTTTCCTGACAAGATTTCAAAATGGCATTAATTACTTCAGAAATGTATCCTGAAACACTGTGATAATTATTCAGCCACCCAGACATTATTTTCATTTTGTCTCTTGACACTGTATACTGTAAGTATATTTGTATGTGCATTTAGATTTGCAGTGGTTTACAACAACATACTAAAATACACAATAAACTAAAAAGATGAAAAACAATACTCAGAAAAAGGAAAGCCCAAATAATTATAATGTCTCATAATAATAGAAAAATGATAGTAATAGGAGGTAAGCATATGGGAAAGTTCTCCAGAAGAATTTATTCTTTAGAAGCTTCTAAAAGGTCCAACCTCATTTCTAAAAGGAATGTTTGTTTCATGGCAAAAGTGTTAGTGCGTCTTACCTCAGGAAAGTGGGGTACAACAAACAGGTTCTATTGTTGTTCTATTTCTAAACAACTTTAGTTGTAATGAAATTTGATGTGATTTGATGCTTATGATCATATTCAGGGAACATGATGAGGAAATATAAATCAAAATATAACAAATTATTATTATTGTTGTTATTATTATTATTATTATTATTATTATTATTGTTGTTGTTGTTATTTTGCTGGAAAGTCTAGATGAAATATACACCATAAATCAAAAATATTCTGCCCAAAATCTATATGGAGAACCATTGGAAAATTTGGACTGCATTTACTAGTTAATATCCTGTACTATTAATATTTATGGGACTACATTTTTGTGATTTTTAAATAATTATATTAAACTTTTAAGAACTTTATTTGGCTTAGTTGTGAAAACGTTCAATGCCTTGGCACAATAATCAAATCTCATACATTTCAATTTTAAAAAGCTACAATAAATTTCAATGATTAAAAATGTCAAAAGTGGTATAGATCCAGAAATGTTATCATCCATCCTAACTATAATGACAATAATGGCCTTAAAATGACCTAACATACTTACTAACATCACAAACTTCATTGTTTGATAGTTGCATTGTGAAATTGCATGTCAGTTCATAAAAGGCAATGTTACACTCACTTGTGTGATATCAGACAGTCCTTACATAACCACCCTAATGGGGACTGGAATTTTGATTGCTAAACGAAGTGGTTATTAGGCAAAATATCATGTGACTACACTGTTTAGTGATTTCTACATTCTGGTATTTTTAGTTGCAGGCATTAGATGAGGACTGCACCATCATTAGACAAGAATGGTATACTTCACTTGTCCTGACACAGTCGCCTCTGTCTCAATTTCCCCCACCCACTTATCTCCCCCCTGTATCTGAACCCTTTTGGCCACCCTGCAGTCCACCAGTGCTGACTATCATTGCCATCTTTCACTGGCCCAGTTGACCTTCACCATTTTTTTCCTGCCTGGTCAAGACAGTTCCTAGCCCTCCATGTGACCCCATGCTATAGTCATAAATGCAGGCTGCCAAGGGGCTGAATTGTAGTTGTATGATTTCAGCTGCATATTTCTCTTTTCTGCTCCACTGAGAAGAGATGGAAGCTAACATTTTTTTCCTTTTTACCCTTCACCCTACAATTTTCTCTTCCCCTTCTTCCCCTTCTTCCCTTTCTCACTATTTTCATTTTATTTGTATTTTATATTTTAATAAGTTTAATAAAATTATAGAAATAATTATTTACCTACTGACCAAGATGCAATTAAACGTGCAATTAAATATGATCAGAATGACAAAAGCAGCATTGTGATACAAGCACTGCCAATTTTTAATGTGCGATATGATGTCACACAAGCATAAAATTAACAATTAAATTTTCTTTTCTGCCATTTATAAAAAAAGGAAAAAACTGTCTTGTTTTGCTTAGAAAAAGTGCAAATTACTAGTGCCTTTGATATCAATTATTATATTTTCTCTGCAGTTCGGTTGTACTGTCATCAATTTAATAGCTGCCAAACATAAAGACATTTATGCTTATAATAAATAAGTATCTACTAACTATCACCCTTCAACACATAAAGTAGAGTTTTATACACACTTAGGAGTAGTTGCCAAGTAAAACAGCATTGCAGCTGTGAAATTAGTCCCGTGAATATTTATTTAGAGACAAAACCTCTTGGGTGAGAAATTGAAATTAAATACAAATCTTGTCATGCCACAAAACTACTTGCTGTGGCAATCTTACAGCCAAATTGTTATAATGCTATAGTAACATTTGATCTCCAATCTCCTCCACAGTTGTCTTTCTCCACAAATAAGGTTTATTATTTATTTTGTTTGTATATTCAAACTTGAACATCACAATACTTAGTTATGGGAATTATCTCTGTTGGTGATAAACCACAATCATTCTTCTGGCATTGTATAATATGGCATTAGTGCAGTTGATAATAGAAATATAACAGTAAAAACATAAGAACAAGAACAATTTATTAAATTTATATGCCACCAGAGTCTCATATTATTATTGGTATAAAGAAGAAATATATAAGGACTTTAATAATAGGAGTTCCAGATCTTACTTGATTGATATTTTTTTCATCAATTCCTTAATATCTTTCCTTGGGCAAATACATTTTGCCTCATTTTCTCATTTTCTCAGCTAAGCCCCTAACCAATCAGAACACACCTCCACCCAATCAGAACACAGCCAAGCTCCCACCCAATCAGTTCATACCTCCACTGGCAGTTAAAAGAAAGAAACAGCTGCGATCACACATTGCTCCTAGGAAGCCGAAAACACCAGCCTGAAGATGACGAATGGGACTTCGTCGAAACGTCGCCAAGACACTTCCAATTTTACGCGGGAGAAAACCCGAATAACCAAAGACCTACATACAAACACCCGCGAAAACCTCAGAAAACATACACACACACACACACACACACACACATATATATATATATATAATACATGCACACACACACAAACACTTTTTTTATAAACTGAAGTTCTTGATAATATGGAAATGCAATAAAGGAATAAATATATGTGGTTCAGGATATTACTCTTTGGGTAAGATCAAATTTTCAGTTGCCTTTAGACAATAGACAAAATTATATGTGTTCGTATACATCCATGTGCACAATAATTAGTGGGGACAAGTACTGTATATATGTATCTTATTTATATAGAAATCTGATCTAAACCACATAAATCCAAGAATCAAGTATTTCCAAATCCAATTTCTAAATTATCTCATAAACAAGCAAAACATCATTCTTATAGCAACTGCATTTCTCAAAATCTCTAATGTATACCCACAGCTGGCTGATGTTTTTCCATCAGATTATCTTAATTCAGGAAGTGGTTTTGTGTTTCATCTCTATTCAGCACATTTAAATTTTAATATAAAAAAACTGCATCCCATTCTGCCCTGCTTATATATTTTAACTTGTCCCTTCTAATGGAGTTCTTTTGGATACAATTTTTATGAACAGTGCTGCATTAAATAAACCTCTACCACTTACTGAGTTCACAGCTTTCACTTAGAGACAGTGCTTTATATTTGTAAACATTTAGCATTAGAGTTGCATTAGCATATCCAAACTGTTAAAACAACTTTGTTTAAACTGTGAAAGCATTTTGCTTAATGTGCCTTGATTCTCTATACTGGGCACAATGTAACTAAAGTCAAGCACTTTAAACAAGCACACATATTTCATTTTGCCACTCAAGTAAAAAAAAAATTCAAGTGTTGAACTTTGGCTACATTATGCCTATTTAATGTATTTAATTAACACTATTTAATCTCTGATGGTGTCTTGTGCCCCATGTGGGTGAAGGAAGAAAGTTTTAGTTTTTCATTTTTTCCAAAATGAAAAGCATCTAAGAAATATCTGCCCCCGTGGTATTTTATATAGTATTATATAGTTTAGGGCTGCACAAATAGTGCGTAGGAAAAACTGAATTTTAAGCACTCAAGGCAGTTGACTCCCATAGCTTTGGTACAGTCACATAGTGGGCGCTATGAAATGTCCTATATGCCTAGAAAACACTCCTACCAAGACTAGCAGCAAAGTAATTGTTGCTTCACTTCAACAGCAATACTGAATATTTGAGAATTCAGATGCCCCAGTGCTTTAAAATGCTGCTTTTGCTGTTGATACTTTGAAGATTTAACATTTTTACTCTGTACTATTGTTGTCATCTACCAAGAAGAAAATACCACTGAGGAAATGAAATAGTACATATTTAGTTTTAGTAGTACTCTTCAGTTTTCAATGGGCTAAAGCTGCACTGTTAGAACACACATGCTACTTATTTGATAACATAAACCAAGAGGAAACAGTAAAGTCAGATGGAACATAAACAGATATATAAGCTTCAATAGTGGCAAATATCTGTAGTCCGGGTGTAGGATAAGAGTAAAGGTTTGTTCTCTGAGCTTGTGGATTGGTTTCTGAATGTTTCATTACCAAGCTAGGTAACATCTTCAACAGAGTTCTTCTGTTTATAAGGGCTTCAGGTGCGGGTGTGTCAAGTGAGAGTCTGCGATGTGTCTTGTGATAGATCAGGTGTGAGTCATCAGTGATGGGGAGGTTACATCAGGTCAGGGCCATTGGGAAGTGAATTGCTGGTGGGGGGGGGGGCTTGAATAGGCTGGTTGAGGGTGGGTGCCTGGTTGGCTGTGTGGTTGATTTGGATTCTGAGGGATTCGTAGGCTGGTTGTAGGTCGATGTGTCTGTTGATGGAATTGCTTGTGGAGTGCCAGGCTTCGATGAACTCATGAGTGTGGTAGGTGGCTGATGATGTTTGTGTTGCTCCAATTGAATTGGTGCTGTTCGGTGTTGGGTTGGGTAGAGATTAAGAGTTTGGGATCATGGCGTTTGACCGCCAGCCAGTGTTTGTGGATCTTGGTTTTTAATTGACATGATGTTTGTCCCACATAGGATTGGTTGCAATGGTTACAGTTGATTTTGTAGATTACATTGTTTGTTTCTTTCATTCTTCTCTATCTTGTCTTTGGTTCTGGATAATTCCTGGCAGAGTGTGGCTGTGGGTTTGTGGGCTATTGCTATTCCTAGGGGTTGGAGAATTTTGGCTGTCATTCCCAACACCCCTTTTGTTATGGTAGGGTTA
>NW_015387393.1:252295-253962 GCF_001527695.2 Protobothrops mucrosquamatus
TGGTTGAATTCAAAGATTTTTCAGATAATCTAAGTGATATGAAGTGCAGTAAATCTCAAGTGATGTTTTCTTATCACTTAGGCTGAAGGCTAGATATACCTCTTCACAACCACATTCTCCAACAACCAGATCTTGTCATGATATTTAGACCATATTGATGCCTCAAGTTATCTTTTCTGTTAGGAATCTATACACATATCTGCACATTCTTCTTTAGATATGCCATAAGCAAGTCTTTTGAAATTGTTTAGATGCAATTTATTGCTTGGAGCAGAATCTGAAGCATGGCCAAAGAGGATTTTGGCAAGAAATATAAGTACTTTTTTATTTATTATACATTTTAATGAGATGCTATACATAAGAGGTCATGATCTGAATCAACAATCTGAATTTTGAAAGATTAAACCATGGACAAAATACTCTCTCTCTCCTTTCATACTCCCCTCCACATCTAATTTTACTTGCTGTTGCATCTAACTTTAGAGCTTGTAAGCTGATATGCATGTCTTGGTCAAAATAATACAAATACATATAGAAGACACAACAATAAATTCTAGCAATTTTCACTTTTCTTTTGTTTCACTTTTGAGTCTCTAATATTTGGCTTCTGGTTTAGATAATTATCTAATGTCTAAATATATTTTTAACATTGAACTGGAGGGAATTATTACATCAGTTGGAATTAATTTGATAAAGAATCTTGCAGAATTTTATTGTAGCCCATCTCTGAGCCTTTCTTTAAGAAATACTTGATCTGATTGATATATTCTATATAAAATTATGCAATGAATATAACAAATGTCAATACTTATATGTGTCTTTTTAGAATGGTAGTAATATTTATCGCCAAATATTCTACTCCAACTATCGTTTATCCTTACATCAATACCTGTCCCAAAATGATGTAAGACCAAATGATATCAGCTATTTTCATTTTAAATGATTTTCATTCCCTTAGGATCATGTCAGGTATTAGCAAATCTCTGAGTTGTTTCAAGTTTCAAAATGCAATCATTCTAAAGACTTGAAAATGTAATTGTTTGTATATGTCTCAGTGCTTTTCATCTGAGGATTGGCAATGAAGTAAAGTAGCAATAAAAACGTGGGGGTTACTGCAAACTTTTACTTTTCTTCCTCATAGCTGAAATAGAAAATGCCAATCATTTAATTTTTTTGTATCTTATCAAACTTATGAATATAAAACTGCTATTATCTGTGCTTTTCTTTTCTACAATAGGAGCTGCTCAGAGTTGCTAACTAAATATGAAAATCATCATACAATTTGGATAACTTTATTGCACTACTAAAATGACAAAATTACCAGATTAAAAGTTGTATCACAAAAATGTGTATGTAGTTGAACAGAATATTGACCTGTGGTGAGAAATGAATGACATCTACTAGACAAATCGTACATAAGGGATGCTCATAGAAAGAAAAGAGTAGCAAGGATAGCCAAAGTCTAGTTTGGAGGGTAGAATTAGTAGAAACAGTACATGTAAAGAGTAAGGAAGATGACCTTCATGAAGATATGCAGGAGCTGTTCCTTAGGCAAAAACAGCTGAAGCATTTTTAAAGTTCTTTTTCTAGGTTGCTTTGTGATCTTTGCTTTCACACTGTTGGTCTTAACAGCTTCCATAGAACAAAAATTGGCTAAGGCCCTCAAG
>NW_015387393.1:255230-265582 GCF_001527695.2 Protobothrops mucrosquamatus
TCCTTCCTTCCTTCCTTCCTTCCTTCCTTCCTTCCTTCCTTCCTTCCTTGTTGGTTTAGAGTACTTTCTCCTTTTCAGCTACCAACACAGGATACTGAGATGAATTTCTCATAGGTCTGTTTTTTTGTCAATCATTTTGAATGAAATTTCAAAGTTAGAAAGTTCTTATTTTTATCTGAAACTCAGCAGGTAAGCATTTATAATTAAAATGTTTACTTATTTATTTTGTAAGATAACTACACAGACATATTTCCATATACCTATATTTGGAGAGATCTTAATTACCATACCAGTTACAAGGAATGAGATAACAATAGATACAGGGATGGAGAATTGGGATTGAAAAAATATATTTTTACTTTTTGAGTAATTATTAAGAGAGACTTGCAAATTCAAAGAAAGATTAAGAAGTAATTCTGGTTGATATATGACAGAGAGAACAAGAGCAAGAGATATTGATTTAGATAATGTTGAACTGAAGGAGGTATTATTTATGCTGGTTTTTTTCAACAGCATGAAAAAGATTAAAAATATATTTTTATAATCAAAAGGAATTTTTCTATTATGTGGTAGAGAGCCAGTTTAATCTAATGGTTAAGGCACTAGGATAGAATCTGGGAGATTGTAAGTTCTAGTTCCTACTTAGGCCTGAAAGCGAGTGACCTTGGGCCACTGACTCTCTCTCAGCCTAACTCATCTCACAGGGTTGTTGTGGGAAAAATAGGATGAGGAAGGAATATTACAGAAAATTATGGGATTAAGAAAACCCCTAAAAAACAAAACAAAACTACTAACCCCACCAATCTTTACCCCATCCCCATGTTATTTATATGATGCCTGATGATTTGGATTTGGTTCAGCAACAAGTTTCCCTTTAAAGTAGTGAACACTGCACATTGCACATCACACAAGAAGCATGAATTCCTAAGCACAAAGCGAAGGCTTCGCGGGAAGCCTGCCACAAAACTACATTTTCAATACAAGCTTCTTTTTTTAACGTAGGCAAGAATTTAGCACAGCTGTTCAATAATCCCAATGATGATGTAGGATTTTTGTAGTCTAGTAGAACAGATTTTCCTATCCACAAGGATCTTTCTTTACATTTATTTGCAAATTACAAAAAAAAACCTAAAATATTTCTGTGGAAATGGAAATTTCCTCCACCGTCCTGCTGATCTAGACTCAGTCCCTAACCACTATTCTCCATCTCTTTTTCTCTTGCAGCTTAATCATGACCAATTTAATTCATTTAAAATAATCCTCATTGACTCTAATGTGGCTGCAATATAGTTAGCTTTGCTCAAAGCATAGCATTTGACCTTTAAGAAACCAGCTACTGATGAAGATAATTACCCAATTTTGCCTGACTTATAATATAAACCATATAAAGCCATTTTTTCCTTTTGTTTGCAATTATGCACAGTAGGTTTAAAAAGAGGTAATAATAATTGTTACTAAATGCTCCCTAGCTTCAGAAAATATAACAATGGGAAGAAATTACAGCAACATTAAATTACTGATCATAATGTTCTGTCATTTCTGTTCTGTTCTGTGCATTGGTAAGGCATTGAGACGAGGCAGGAGTAACAACAGTTGTTTCTTTATTTAAGCTTCAACAGAACAACACAAAAAGGCGTGGATCCCTTTTATACCCTTTTGCAGGGAACAGCGTCAGCCAATAAATGCAATGTATTTTCCTGCTATTGCGCTTGCAATAGCCGAGCCCTGAAAACCCATCTATTCCGTGCGGCCGGCCTGGCGTAGTCTTAATTATGTTTTAGTACAGGTTTTATATGGGGTATTTTAGAGCAGGCCTTTATTTATTTAATCTGATTTTAGAATAGATATTTATTGTGATTTTTATTATCGCCTGTTCACCGCCCTGAGTCCCGTAAGGGAGATAGGGCGGTATACAAATTTAAATAAACAAACATAAACAATAGGCTGGAGATA
Source organism: Protobothrops mucrosquamatus (assembly GCF_001527695.2). Taxonomy (NCBI): domain Eukaryota; kingdom Metazoa; phylum Chordata; class Lepidosauria; order Squamata; family Viperidae; genus Protobothrops; species Protobothrops mucrosquamatus. The sequence continues at coordinate 257,184 of NW_015387393.1, forward strand.
GTCTGTCTGGCCCGGGCAGCCACGTGGTCTGCCCAGGTCTCTCTGCAGCTTCCTGCACCTGCTCTGTCAATCACAGGCCCAGGACATAATACCCCTTCCCTCTTAGTTCAAAAAAATATACACTACTATTTTTAACTACTACAGGGTTACCCTTTTGAGCTTGTTCTTATTTCTAGCGAACTCTTAGGCCTGTCAGCTTACTGAAAAGAACCTTACATAATCTTGTAAGAACTTTGGAGGGCCTCTGACCACTCCGAGCGTCTCAGAGCTGCTGCAAGCTCGCCTGCCAGGCTCGGCAGACCGGGACTTTGAGGCCCAATTGATACAGGCGAACCCGCATCTTGCTGACTAGTTGGACAAAGCCCAACCCTTTGTCCATTTGACTTCGGCAGGCTCTTTCTGGTAAGCCCAGACTAGAGTTCCTTGGTGGGGTGGAATTTCTCAGGTCTGCAAAAGACCCCTGTTGGGAGCACTGTCCCGTAGGCACAAGGCCTGCAATAGGAGTGGCATGAAAAGCCGGTTGCGTGCAATGTCCCATGGACCCAGTGCCAGAGTCAGGAGCCGCCTCGTTGGCAAAACCCCTATTTGCAGAGTGCAAACCCCCGCTTTCACAGAGAAACTGAGATCCACGATTGTGATCGTGGTCCTCCTCCCCCCCGAGAGCAGAGTCAGGAGCGGAAGGGTGACTGGGTAGACTCCATCGCAGCTGGTCAATGTGCCGACGCAGCACGCAACCATCTTCCAAGGCCACTTCGTATGACAGTGGCCCAGTGACTTTGCAGACCACTGCTGTCACCCAGAGATGTCCAGGTCCATAGTTCCTTGCCCAAACTGGATCTCCCACTTGTAGTCTCCTCAGTGCCCGCGGCTGTGGCACCTGTGAAGCCACCCGGTCTGGGTGCAATCTGTCCAGTTTGGTAATGAGACAGCAACCCCAGCGGAGTTCAGCTGTGCTCTTGCCTGTAACTGTGCAAGGTGTGGTGCGGTGGCAAAGGATAAAAGCAGCTAACCTGTGGTGCCAGCTCCCGTGAGTGAGCCTTTGGTTGTGTGCACCATGCACTCTGCTTGGCCGTTGGAAGCCGGATGAAAGGGTGCCGAAGTAGCATGACGAATCATGTTGGCTTGCAGGAAAGCCTGGAACACTGAAGAGGTGAATTGAGGCCCGTTGTCAGAGACAAGGACATATGGCAGCCCATGAGAGGCGAAGATCCCTCTCAGCACCTGGATGGTCCTGGCAGTAGTCGTGGTGGACACTGGAATGACCTCTAGCCATTTAGAGTGACTGTCCACAACAATGAGGAAGAATTGCCCCTGAAAGGGGCCAGCATAGTCGATATGAACCCTTGACCAAGGAGCATGTGTGTCCTCCTACCTGTGTACAGGAGCCTGTGGCATTTCAGGCCTGGACTGTTGGCAAAAGTGGCATCCCTGGACCTGGGTCTCAATCTCCTTGTCAAGCCCTGGCCACCAGAGATAGCTGCGCACAAGCGCCTTCATCCGGACTATTCCCGGATGTTCCTCATGCAGAGACTGCAAGACTCTAGTCCTCAATGAGGTTGGGATCACAACCCTGCTACCCCACAGGACACAACCCTTAAAGGTGGATAACTCATGCTTCCTTTTCCAGAAACTCTGGAAATTGGTGCCAGGACACATGTCAGGCCATCCTGACAGCACCCATGTCAACACGTGTGTTAGCGTGTGATCATTGGCTGTTTCTGCAGCCACATCCCCTGCATTGAGGGGAGACTCAGGCAAATCCTGGATAGCCAGTATGTGGTTAGCTGGAGCAGGATCTGATTCTACAAGCTGTAGAGGCAACCTACTAAGGCCATCTGCATGGCCCATTTCTTTGCCTGGTTTGTGAACCAGGGAGTAGTCATACGCAGAAAGGAAAATTGACCACCTCAACATTCTAGGAGAAATTATGTGTGGGGTTTGCTTGTTCGTTGTGAACAACCCCAGCAGTGGTTTGTGGTCTATAAAGACCGTGAAGTGGCGACCATACAAAAAGTCATGGAAATTTTTTATGCCAGCCACTATGGCCAAGGCTTCTCTGTCTATCTGTGCGTAGTTACACTCAGCAGAAGACAGAGTCCTTGAATAACAGGCTACAGGAACTTGTGTTCCATCAGCCTGGAGGTGACTTAAGACAGCCCCGATCCCATAAAGGGATGCATCGCAGGCTATACACACTGGCAGCTGCTCATTGAAATGAGCAAGAACAGCATTTGAAGACAACAATTCCTTGACCTCAGTAAAACTCCTTTTGTGGACTTGTCTCCACTTCCATGGAGCCTGTTTGTCCAAGAGCTGGTGTAACAGCTCTGCCACTGCAGCCTTATGAGGGAGGGAGGAATGGTAAAAATTTAGAAGCCCAAGGAAGGCTTGAAGCTCGCTCTTCGACTTGGGACTTGGGGCCTGCTGAATCGCTTTGAGCTTAGATTCAGCAGGATGGATGCCTTCAGCATCTATGCGAAACCCCAGGAATTCAGTGGAAGTTACTCCAATTTTGCATTTTTCCTGCTTAAGCTTCAGCCCCGCTTCGCAGAAATGCAGCAAAATGGACCAAAGCCTTTCAGTCAGGTTTTTGAGTGATTCCCCTGCAATGAGGATATCATCGAAAAATGGGCAAACTCCCAGAATGTTATGGAGCGTTCACTCCATCACGCTTTGGAAAATGCCAGGGGCTACGTTAACCCCGAACTGCAGTCTTTGAAAGCTCCCCGGTGCATTATGATTGTCTGGGCCTCTGCCGTTGCATCATCAACCGGTAGCTGTTGATAGGCCTGAGCCAAATTGAGTTTGGCGAAAACTCGGCCTCCTTTAAGTGAGGCCAAAATGTGGCTCACCACAGGCACTGGATAAGAGTGCTGCTGTAATGCTTTGTTTAGCATGCATTTATAGTCAACACAAATGCAGACTTCCCCATTGGCCTTAAGTGGCGTGACTATGGGTGTTTCACATGGACTGCTATCCACAGGTTCCAAAATATCTTACTGTAGCAGTTTATCCAGCTTGGCATTAATCTTTTGCTTAAGCACAAAAGGCACCCGACGAGGCTTAATCCTAATCAGTGCAATGGAGGGATCTAACTGCAAAGCAATTGGAGGCCCCTTGTACAACCCTAGCTCTGGGCTGAACACATTAGCAAACTCCTTGCAAACTTCCGCAAGGCCTGCCATTTGCAAGTTGTGTAGCCCAGTCACTTGAATCCCAAGTGCCTCGAACCAATTGAGTCTGATTAGACTCATGCGGTCACCCTCAACCACAACAATGTCCAGAAACCCTTTGAATTGCCTACGCTGTACTCTGAGCATGGCCTCCCCTTTCACACTGACTCAGGAATTCTGGAAGTCTGTTAAGATAAGATTCGACAGCCTGAGTTTGACTCTCTTGCTGCTTCTAAAGCAGATCTGCTTGAGGGTGTTCTGGGAAATGATTGACAGAGCTGAACCCATGTCCAGCTCCATCGCTAAGGGGACCTCCTGCAATTTGACATCAATATGCAGCTTCTTCTTCAATGGCCGGTGGGCCCCTGTTCTCAAAATGCTCCTGCGGGATGTGCAGAAACACTGGCTGGGGACCCTGATACCTTTCCGAGGCAATTCTTCTGATGGATGGTCCTTCTTGCGATCCAAACAGACGGCAGCTATGTGGCCTTGCCAGCCACATGCTCGGCAAGTAGCAGAGTGAAAACGGCAGTTGGAGCGCTTGTGGTGTCCTCCACATCCGAAACACTGAAGGAATAGAACTACCTTGTCAGATCCCTTGTCAGCTTGCTTTTGGGGCCTTCTCTCTGCTGGCTGCTGCAGACGGTCGACCTCATTTTCGGAATCCAGTTTGGATACCTCTCGAGCAACCTCTTGATGGATTGAGCCCGAACTTGTAGGATTTTTGGAAAGCCGCAAGACCTTAACAGCTCCTTCCACTGCTTTGTTGGCCATGAACTCCCTTAGTGCATCTTTGAAGGAAACGTCTTCTTTTGCACAAAATCTTTTGCTGCAGCTCTCGGCTCCTCAAACCACAAACTAGCCAATCTCGTAGCCATTCTTCTAAGTCTTTGAACTCACAGGGCCTTGCAGCTTGCTGCAGAGCAGCAATAAAGTCCGCAGCAGACTCTCCTGGACATTGGTCCCGCTGTTCGAATGCGTGACGCCATGCAATCACCGATAGCTTCAGTTCAAAATGTTCCTTTAACATTTTCTTCAGCTCAGTATAAGCGACGGATTCCAAAGGGGCTGGGGCAACCAGATTTTCAGCAATATCAAATGTCTCTTGCCCACAGACACACAGTAACGTTGCGGCTTTGAGCCCATCCTCCCGAACTTGGTTTACCCGAAAGTAGTTTTCTACTCTGGCAATGTATGAACTCCAACGTTCAGGGTGCGCTGTATCGAATTCGGACAAACACCCTATCTTAGCCATTGTTCCTTCTTGGCAGCCTCGTCAATGCCTTGTGCTGCTCAGGCTTGCGAAGGGGTTCCAGGCGAATCTTGCTGAGCTCTCCTCCAGCATTTTCGTACTGGCAGGCAGAGTCACACAAGTTGGAACGCTGAACCTCCAAGCACTTCGGCCTCCCGTGGTGAGTCAGCCTACTATTCTTTTGTTGTTTCCTTGCAGCACGATCCCATCTTCATCACCAATGTTCTGTTCTGTGCATTGGTAAGGCATTGAGGTGAGGCAGGAGTTGCTTCTTTATTTAAGCTTCAACAGAACAACACAAAAAGGTGCGGATCCCTTTTATACCCTTTTGCAGGGAACAGCGTCAGCCAATAAATGCAATGTATTTTCCCGCTATTGCGTGTGCGCAATAGGCTGGAGACAGCCTGTCTGGCCCGGGCAGTCATGTGATCTGCCTGGGTCTCTCTGCAGCTTCCTGCACCTGCTCTATCGATCACAGGCCCAGTGATTGACAGAGTTTTCTCTGTTCTGTTATCTGAGTACATTTGAGTTTTGCCTCTAATAAGAAACAAAGCAAGGAAGAAAGAAAGGCTGAATAAGAGAAACATCTTTCTTTTCTCCATAGATGCAGGTGAGAATTGTTTACTTAGTAATACATACATACATACATACATACATACATACATACATACATACATACATACATACATACATACATACATACATACATACAGTGTTTTCAGAAAGTGTTCAGACCCCCTTCACTTTTTTCTTTTTAATAAATTCCTAAAATTCTGGTTTCACTTTGTCATTATGAATTTCAACAACTGTAGAATCAGGCTGCAGCATAACAAAATTTAGAAAGGCGAAGGGTGTCTGAATACTTTCTGACCAAAGAAAATAGGTGGACATGAAATGCTACAAGTACATCTGATGGCTGAAGAAATAAAAAGGGCATTAGAAGAATATCTGAAGGGTAATGGAAAAGACGCACTGAAGCTAGTATACCAGGAAGGCTAATGAAGAGATCAAACTGGCTTACAAGAAAGATCAGATAAAGAATAGAAAAGAGGTATGGCAAGGAAAAACATTACATGGCCAGCACATTAAAAAAAAATACAGAAAGGAGATAGATAATAAAAAGACCTAGAAATGGCCAAGGACAGGAAAATTAAAGAAAGAAACGGGCTGATTCTAGCTGCACAAGAAGAAGCCTTAAGAACAAAGCCAGAACTGAGATGACAGCAACTGACAGCAAATGCTGTCTCTGCAAAGAAGCTGAAGAAACAGTGGACCACCTAGTTAGCTGTTGTAAGAAAACCGCACAAATTGAGTACAAACAATGGCATGCCAAAGAAACAACAATGTGCATCGCAAGAACTGCAAGAAGTACCTTTTGCATGCAAGCAAGAACTAGTAGGAACATAAAATAAAGAAAGTAATAGAAAATAAAGACGCTTAAATGCTTAAGAATTCAATTTAGGGACTGTAGAATTCAAACAGTCACCTGCCACATAATACCCTAAACTTAACAACTGTTGATAAGAAAGCAAAAGAGTCTGGATAATTAATGTTGCAGTACCTATAGACAACAGAATAATCATATTCTATATTAATTGGCAGAGAATCCTGGTATTATTTTTTGTTTTCATTTTATTATATCTCAGTCTACAGATTTCCTAGCTGCTCAAGTTTTCTGATGTAAAAAGAGCCACAATAGCACAATTATGTCTAACCTTGAGACTGAATTTAAGCATAAGCCAATTTCAGTCCAACCAGGAAATTATTGTAAAATGGACATTGCAGATCTCACCTATCACCAGTTTCTGTACAGTAATTTTAGTAGACTACATCTGGAAAACCTAATTTTTGTTTTTTACTTTTTAAGTTTTTGCTTTGGCTTTTTTGTGACCTGTTTGTCTTCTAAAACATTTTTGTGGATTTTTTATTTTTTTACACATTACATATATTTTATAAAGAATTTTAGTCCAATAAGAACTTTCTGTTAGTGTGGTGGAATATAAAAGGCTTAGACATCCTTTCATAATATGAACTTGCCTTTTGTACAAGAAACTCATATCCTTCTGAGAAGAAAAGTTCTTATTTAGGGTCTAAGTTGGTCAAATAAATAGAAATTTAAAATTTGCTACATGATTTTGTTCAACATTTTTAGTGAAATAAAAAATATGAAAGGATATTCTTTAGTATATTATTAAAATTACAGTCATCATATTCTGACCCCACAGTGGATTTTTCACATATATTATGTAGATGTTCTAATCATCTTTTTACGTTGGTTGTGGAACATATAATTATGGCTGGATAATTTAAACAAATATTAAAATTAAGAGTTAAAATAAAGAATTAAAAGGCTGTGACTTTTAAATATTGTATAACAATTGGATACTGAAGGGTGATTTTCTTGGCCTACTTACTGAATAGACAGAAGATATTTTGATTACAACAGTGGATGAATTTTAATATTTTGTGGAAATTTGTAAAAACTGAAATTGTATTTATTGCCTGATTTTTTTAGCATAATCAATAACATTCTGTGTAATGAGTTTTAACATCTTTATGACAGAAATTTTGTACTTTATGTAAAATTAATGTACTATTTATAAATAATGATTAGCATGAGTTAATTTCATTTATTGTTTTTAAGGTCCATTAGCATTTACTCAAGCAAAACCTGTTAAAAGGAAACATTTTGCCCTTTTTTAATCTAATAAGCATGAAACTTTGTTTTTTTATTTATCAGCATTAGTCACTTATTTCCTTTGAACAATTATTCCTTTCAACTCTTTGAAGCAGCTCTAACAGCTGAATAGCTAATCTAGTTATTATTCTTTAATTTTAATATTACTACAACAAATTGACCTAGTTGATATATAAAGAAAATGCATAGTCTTTAGAGTTTCAGGTTTATTTTTGGCACAAATACTTTGATTCTTTTCTTTTTTACTTTGAAGGCTCTTATTGAATCAAAATGAATGCTTGCAGTAAGATTCAGAGAGAAATAGAGTTAATGAACTACATCACCAAAAGAAAGCAAATTATTTAAAAGATCTGTAACTCTTACACAGTTTAATCTAATTTTCCCCTCAAAATAACTGTTTGATAACTTAATGGGATGAATCTATAATTTTTTGTCAAACATTTTGGGCTACTACTTTTGTGCAACTTACACCATTTTTATAATTTGTTTTGTTTTTTATTATAATTCAGATTCTGTGAAAAGTTGGAATTCTTGTCTACATCACTTGGGAATTTTCTTCTTTAATTGTAACAGGCCTCTCTCGTCTTTCATATAACCATGTTGGGAAACATCATAAATAATATATAATGGTTTGATGAAATGCCAATTATGTGCAATGTTGATTTCTGGTTATATAGAGTGATAATGTTATTAGAGTATGCAGAAATGGTTATTTATATTTCCTATGACAGCGGTAGTCAACCTTGGCTCTTTTATGACTCTTGGACTTCAACTCCCAGAATTCCTGAGCCAGCACAGCTGGCTCAGGAATTCTGGGAGTTGAAGTCCACGAGTCATAAAAGAGCCAAGGTTGACTACCCCTGTCCTATGATATATCAATTATGTTGGGCTTAAAATGTATTTTCAGATGGTCTCTCAAGCAAACAATATTCACAGGCCTAAATTGCTTCCAGGATTCCTGTGCAGGTGAAGCAAAATCTTTCCTTATGCCTACTCACCCATACTTTGCTTACCTGCACCAAGCAAGGTAATTTCTATTGTCTTAATTATTCAATCACTTACTTTTTAAAACTAGTATTTTGCTTTACTATCATAGAACTCCAGACAGTGGTTATGGAATTACAGGCAGCCTTTTGACATTTAGCATACTGTAGGACCTGCTTGGCTACATGAAATCTGGAATCATCTCAAGTAGCCTTTTGCTCCATGTCTTCTTCCTCTAAAGTGGAGAAGGCAGCTTTGCCCCAGAACAATAAGAATTATATACAGTGTTTTG
>NW_015387393.1:266080-271891 GCF_001527695.2 Protobothrops mucrosquamatus
AAGAATTATATACAGTGTTTTGTTAAAGAAAACAGTGTAATTTAGCTGAGGGAGGGATCCCTGCTTTTTATCCTCAGTTATAATTAAAAGCTTTTAACTCAATGAGAAAGCTGTTTGGAAAACAAGAAGAAATAAGAATGATACAGGCAAATATTCAAGAGAATGGACACAATGGAAATCTATGTAGAGGCTTTTGTTTTTGAAAAGTTTAATTTGACTATCTCTATACACGAACAGACAAATATGATATTTGTTTGGCCATGAGAGATGATTTTGCAATAAGTAGAACACAAATGCAACCTTTGTTTGGCATACTTTCTTTGTTTTTAAGAGAAGTGATCAACATTGAGAATTTTGCTTTTGTAGTTCCTTAAAATACCCTGATGGAAAATATATATATTTGTCACATGGCACATAGCCCACCCTCTGATGCTCATTTTCAACTAAATTGTTTTGTTCTGCACAACCTATTGTTTCCTTCTTTTCATTTGTGTTCAAAACAAACAATACCGCATTTAGAGAAGTGGTATTTTTAACTGGAAAAAAATCAACCTCAGATGTGCTTTAGGGCATTGTGCAATATACATCTTGCTCTCCATCTACAGATGTCTCTTCTGAATTTGCATCAGCTTTCCTCACATCCTGCTTTCAAGATACTGAGAATTAACAAGTTGCCCCTTAAGAGGTATAGAATAGGAATGATGTTGCACAACTGATCCTCAGGCCAGAAGGGTACCTTCTATTGCTTAGGCAGTGCCTGATCAAAGTTATAATGAAATCACTGCTTTTTCACCCTACTGGCAAGGACAGAAAACATTTCCAATTTACATGCATCAGATTAAATCTGTGTAGACATTGCCGCAGGCTTTCAGAAAAAAAGCTGTGGGGGGGGGGAGAAGGGGGAGGACAAAACTGCTCTGTGTTCCTGACAATTAACTTAAGTCACTTGATTCTTCAGCATCAATAATGATGGGATTTTGTTAGAAGATAAAAATTAAGATGAGATATTCTTATTTAATAATGAAAATATTTTGTTCTATGCTGGTTTAAAATGATACCTTAAAATACAACTGTCTAGACCAGGGGTAGGCAACCCTGGCTCTTTTATGACTCGTGGACTTCAACTCCCAGAATTCCTGAGCCAGCCATGCTGAGGGGAAAGGGAGAGGTTTCCAAGCTGAGCCATGCTGACTCAGGAATTCTGGGAGTTAAAGTCCACAAGTCATAAAAGAGCCAAGGTTGCCTACCCCTGGCCTAGACCTTTTCAGCCCAAACCTGTTCTTGAGCTTTGAGTGACAGAGGTCAGGATTCCAAAAACAAACACGAAAGGATGAAGATGTCAGGATAACCATTATAAATACAAACATGGATTCTGGGAATCTAAAATAAATTTAAAAACTGTAAAATAATACTCAACTTGTATATGTCAGAAATACTAAAAATTGCAATTTTATAGCAATTAAGACATTTCGGGCTATAAATATTTCTAAATGAAACAATGCAGTGGAGGCCTAGTGGCAAATTCTTGTTGCATTCTCAGAACAATCTCCAGAACATTTATCTCTGACTCCAGTAATTCATTACATGATTACATTCCAGGTGACATTTTCTTTTGCTACCTTTAAATGATCCTCCAGTGTAACAGTGGTACCATATTAGAACAATTTTTAAATGCCCAATTTTCAAACATTGACAATTGTGACAAAAAAAATGCAGCACTTATTTATAAATTTATAAAATTTATTGGTTGCCCATTTTACCTCAGGTAACTTTAGGTGGCTTACCATTATAAAAGATAAAAATAGTATAAATTAAAATATAAAGTAATACACAAACACTGTGGTCCAATTAAAGATGGGGAGGGTGAGAGCAGGATGGGGTGGGAGGTGGATCTGATGTTAATCTATCAACCACTTCCACTGGGATGCTCCCCCATTGGAGAAGCAGGGAGCTGAACTTGATCAGAGATCACCTTTCATGGCACATGGCCAATGAGGTCTTTCAAGGCAATAGAATAAGCTTATTTATGCTCTACTACATTTATAAACCCCAAAGTGTGTGTGTGTGTGAATCTATCCAGCTTTCACCCATTCGTTTAGGTTAAAATCTTTGAGCATTTAGTTCTATGAACTTATATTTGGATTTACATGCCTGTATATTCAACCTTATTGGTAGTAACGAAAGAATGTGATCACATATTTGCTTTCAGAATTTTTTTTCTTAAAAAGCTGTAGAATAGATATGTAAAGCAAAGTTGTCCCACTTGTTCAAGGAAAGATAACTGTGCTTAGTTAATTGGGCCTGTACTAGAGTTAATAATTTTTTGGATACTTTTTTATATGAAAATATATAATTTTCTCATAAACACAATAAAAGAACTTGAAAAACAAGTACATGAGAATGCAAAATGTACAGTTTCATTAAGCTATAGCTATTTCCAATGAATTCTTCTGCTCCATTATCGCTATTCTAACTTTTCCACTGGTAAGAGTATCAATGCATTTGCATTCTAACTTTATAAAATCCCATGCTATATAGCAGTGGTTCTCAACATTTTCTGCACCATAGATCCCATTTAAATACCTTTTGTGGCCATGAACCATGGTCACAGACCACCAAGACGTAACTCAAGATTTAAATCATAACATTTCTTCAAGCCTTCATGGACCCCCTTGATGACATTCCACACACCCCCAAGGCCTGCGGACCACAGGTTGAGAATCACTGCTATACAGAATGCAATGAACCTTGGACTCTTCATATCTGATCCCACTGTTCTAAAAAGATAGATTCAGCAATAGAGATTATACCTGCATTCCTCTTTAAAACTCATGGGAAGTCATACAATATTATTATGGCATAGTTCAACTGTAATTGGAAAATTTCAGTAAAACATTTTGTAAGATTATTTCAGTTAGACAGTTGCCACATGGAGGCAAACCTATAGCCAGATTTCTGCCATTTCTTACATGAGGACCCTTAATCCTATAGTTCTTTTTCTTCATTGGTAATACATTTAGTGTATTAAAATGAACGGGGTGTATGTTTATTCTGTTTTTATTTGGGTGATTTATTAAAATTTCATGTTATATCTTTTGGCTGAAAGCAATGCTATAAAAACTATATTTTCTCAAGACTATGAAATTAATCCAACTTTTAGGGTATTGGATAAGATTTATAAAAGCTCACTAAACAAGTTGTGGGTAGAGAGAAAAGGAGAGAAAAAGAGTTGCCTGTATTTACAAGCATGCAGAGATGTAATGAGATAGATTTGATTGTCAGACTGAATAGTTCTGATGCATTTCTTTTGATCAAGGCAGTTTATTATAATTTACTTTAGCAAAAAGAATTCTATACATAAACAATGTCTTTGACAAAGTAAATTGGAGATTTGTGATACTCTTTCTTTGTGAAATCTTCAAATTTATATGTAATTGTTTTGAGTCTGAAGACAAATAGTTTTATAGTTTTAAATCTGTGTATTTAAGTCAACAGACCTAAAACGTACATGCAAAAAGTCCATGTTCTCATCACAATTCATGAAAACATAGAGAAATCATAACATTCTGGCATGGCTTACTCTTGTAACAGGAATACTCTGCTGAATCTTGTGGTATAGGCAGAAATAATTGCAGACTGATGATCCCAGGGATAACCCAGTCCTCTGCCATGAAGGATTTGGAAGGTTGGACAATAAAGGAAACAAGCAAAAACTAAAGATTATAACTGTATTTTGCAAGTCTGACAGTGTAACTTTCTGCTGCCACTTCTGATTCATTAAGATGGGTTCTTCCTAAATTTCTTTCTCTGACCATTAAGCCATTGGGGGCTCCTGCCTGTCTTGTCTGTATTTCTTAGGCATCATCTTTTCCTCTTGACCCCAAGGTCATATACACATTTCATTACAACTTGTGAGTAGAGTCATAGAAAAAAATGAAAAGAAATCAAATTCTAGGACATCATTTGAAGGGATTAGAGATCAAGATTGTTAAAAGTTAAAGAAAGGAATATAAAGTTGGTTTATCAAGGTTAAAATAGATACATTGTTATCTCTGGTACCTTCATGGACTTTTGCTGACTGGAATGAATAAAAAGACTTTAAGGATTTGTTTATAGATAATAAAAGATGAAAAATGGGAAGAGAGGATTATTTTTGTGTTTTAAGAGAAGGTGGTAAGTTATTAAAATTATTCATACTTTCTGTAATCAGATTGGAAGTAATATTTTATATATTTCTTTTTTTCTTTACAATATTCTTATTTTCTCTTTTCTCTCGTTTTTTTCTATTGTTTTTATTTGTATACTGTTTTTTATTCTTAATTACATTAATTGTAATGTTTAATAAAATTACTATTAAAAATGCTCAAATATGCTTAGACTACAATGGTATGAAATAAAAACATGCATTTTATTCAAGTTAAAATTTACTATAGTGACTTAGCCAACATTACAAATTGATAGAGCAATAAAAATGATGGTAAAATGTACTTTCCTTGGTAACAATAGAGAAATGATTTGCAACTCCTTTCTGAGTTGTGTTTTTCAGTTTAGCCTATAACCCTGTTATTTCCTCATGATTGCTTTCTGAGATCAGCCAAAGCGTCCCCATATAAAATAAGTTTTAAAATATTAATCTTCTCAATAACCTTATTTATTAAAATGGATGGTTGAAGTTGGGCTTATTGTGTGTAACAATCCATTGTATAAGTACTGCATAGTAGTCACTATCCAAGTACCTGGAATGTACTGTAAGACATTGCTTTAAGTCTTTGATAGATTGAACTTCTGGGCATTTATTTTCAGAGCCAGAGCATCTGGGGAATGCCTTCTTGCATTCAACACATTCCATGTAGCCATCCTTAAACCTGAACCCTATTCATTGCTGTTATTGCTATATACATGCCATGGCTGTATTATTGGAAGTGCTGAAAGACCAAGTTTGTTATGGATCATCATATGTGATGCTAAGAATCAATTGACTTGATTGCACCTAATCAAATACTGTAGCTATATTGCATGAAAGCCTATAAGAATGCAAACCACAAACAAGGAATGGTTTGGGTTTGCTCTTAACTCTCATGATCAAGTCAGACTATGACTCTGCCCATTACTGAAAAGACAAGGAAACTGGCTAACTTCACAGGTATGGGATGACATATAAACTGCATCAGCCATGCTGTTCCAATGAATAATGATATTAATCTTTATATTTTTAAAATAAGACATTGAAGGACCATCAAGAAACTCATTTTAATCATTCTATGGGATAAAAATATATAACATTATTGTAAACTGTATAAAAGGTATAATTTTAGAAAATTAAAAGTAATTTTATGTTTTTATTGCTGATTAATTATGCTATATTCATTTTTCATCAATCTCAAAGTGTATCTTTAAAAATAATGAATCATTTTAATTTATGACCAATAACATATAGGCACAAAATTTGAGTTTCCTGCTTAATGCATTGGTGTGTTTCTGTGAGTTATAACACTTAAACCTAAACTATTTTTGTTGAAATCCCAGTGTATTCCTAAGCTTCTTGGGTGGGATGATAAAATATCCAATCTTAGTTCTGGTTTTATAACATCAAAATGAACATTCATTCAGCTGATAGACTCGGCAATTGAAGCGGTTGAAATTATTGCACAATATGGGAAAGTTTCTGGTTTTAAGGTAAACTCTAATAAGACTAAGATATTATTGAAAAATGTGTTTAAAGAGGATAAAGATAAGTTAGCCTTATGTACAGGTTTCGAAATGGTTAAAAAGGTAAAATATTTGGGGGTTTATATCACAGCTTCTAACACA
>NW_015387393.1:273178-275614 GCF_001527695.2 Protobothrops mucrosquamatus
TAATATAATTTAAGACAGAATATAATTATTGTATTGTAAACCCTGTGTGTAGCTCTGGGAAGTCGGGGGGAAGGGAGGGGGGTGGGGAAGGGTGGGGTATGAGGGTGGTGGGGAGTTATATTGTTAAAATTTTAAAAAATTTCAATAAAAAAAAAATGAACATTCATGTTTCCATGATTAACAAGGTTTTTTTTTAAAGCAATTCAAAATGGTCCATTATTAATGATAAAAGCAATATATTTTTCAAACTGAAGCAAAATCTAAGGAACAGGGCAATTATTCTAAGTGGTATAAACATCAAGAAGGGTGAACTATAATACTATAACTTACTGATTTAAAATGAACCATTTGAATAGTTGAACGTTTTGATTTTTTTGCCTAGCTTATGTATCTTTCAGTTATCAATGCTTACATGTCCAGAAATATTAAATATTAGCTTTCTAATACAGTTTTTAAATTGCAATTATTCATTTAGTAATAATTTAGAATCTGTATTTTTTGTCTCCATGTTAAGATTCTTATAGAAGCCATTGAAAGCATTAATTCAGACTGTTTTAATAAGAAAAATGCTATGGATTTAAATATGTTCTACAAACTACTCGCTCAGATTTTCTCCAAAGACATTTTTGGAAAATGCTATAAATTTTTATACCATGTGAATGAATAAAATGAAGAAGAGATGGAAGTTCTTCAGCCTATTATTATCACAACTTATTTCTGTTGAATATTTTGCTTGCTGAATTGCCAAGTTGGTCGCAGACCAAATTCTGTGGTTGGGGACCTCCCTCCCCCCCACTACACACACACACTTGAAGCATTGATATAAGGATATGACTAAGATAATATATATATAGTTTGCTGAATATGTTTTAGTACAATGCATTCTAATACATTCTAATTTGTGGGATGTAGGCAATACTTCATTGGTTTCTGAAGTAATGCATAGATTACAGTTGTTAGCTTGCATAGATCGGACTGAGTTTTTGAAGTAAATCTTGGTAAATCAGTATATTCAGCCAAGATGAGCTAAAGCTGATCAGAACTATCCTCACTATTACTAGGGAATACTATACCTGGCATTGGAACAAATAAGAATTGTAATCTATTCAAAAAGAAAAAGAAGAAAGAGAAAGAGGACGACAATGAGGAGGACAAAAAGAAGAAGAATTATATGGAATTATACAGAATTATAATACAGAATAAGATATAGATGTGGTAAAAGCAAGGATGATTCTAAAACAGAAACATTTAGTTTTTACTGTATATGTAAATATGTAAATGTATAAGAATGCATACATATATATGCTACAAGAATGCATACATATATAAGCATATGTATGCATTCTTGTAGTCCACCCAGAGCTATTGGACTGCAAGGCGTTCAAACCAGTCAGTCCTAGAGGAGATCAACCCTGACTGCTCTTTAGAAGGCCAGAGAAAAGTCTAAAGTTTTAACAAAAATATTAACTGATAAACAGAAAACCCAACTTGTCAAAAAGACAAATCTTCAAATAGTTAAAAAAGTTGAATACCTAGGTATCTACCTAAGGGCAAAATATACAACACGAAAAGAGGACAACTATGAGAGATTAATAAAACAAATAAAATTAGATTTGGAAAAGTGGGGAAATCTTCAACTATCACTGCTAGGAAGAATAGTGAATGTCAAGATGAATATTTTACCAAAGCTGATTTTTATATTTCAAACAGTTCCTGTTAAATTGAGCAATAATTTTTTTGACGACCTAATTACAATATTTTTAAGATTTATATGGCAAAGAAAGAAAGCAAGAATCAAATGTAAACTCTTACAAAATTCTGAAGACAGAGGGGGCTTTGGACTCTCGGACTGGAGACTTTATTATCAAGCAGCTATTTTGCTTTGGCTTAAATAATGGATTACATTGAGAAATAAACAACTTCTTTACTTAGAGGGACATGATCTCCAACTAGGTTGGCACGCTTTCTTATGGTATGAGAAAACTAAAGCACATAAATACTTCCAAAATCATGCCATAAGAAATGTATTGATTTTAGAATGGGAGAGAATCAGACACAAAATGTATATGAAAATACCTGAGTGGCTTTCAACAATGGAAGCATTTGCTTATCCGAACTTGATTCACTATGACAAACTTGTTAGCTATAAAGATATCTTGGATAAAGATGGAAAACTTAAAGACAGGCAAGTTCTTCAACAACAAGGTATTGATTTAACATGGTGGTCTTATTTGCAAATCAACGGGATTTTATAAAGAGCAGACTCCACTTGACAAAATACTTTTAAAAACAGATGAGAACTTGATTAAGAAACTTTATAAATTTTTGTTAAGCTGGAAGATGGAAGAAGAACAAGTAAAACAAACAATGATAGTATGGGCAAAGAATTTTGGATATTCTATAGACTTAGAAGACTGGCAAAAACTTTGGGATAAA